>NC_092086.1:40105935-40225935 GCF_045679555.1 Salvelinus alpinus | reverse complement strand
ACATTTAGAGGATGACGTAGCTTTAAATCTGAACTGTCTCTCCTGCTCTGTGCCCAAACAGGAATAGCAGCCCCACACTACAGAGAGAAAAGGAAAGAATGCAACAATAGAGGAGTGGAGAGAAGGGCTGCGGAGAGAATGGTGGGATGTGAGAGAAGAGAGATTGAAGTTTTAAGTTAATTGGAAGCTATGGCAATCCTCCATCTTCTCTATCTCTCTACTCTCGCTCTCTCTCAGTGAGGGTCTCGTGGCTCTCTGGAGTTGAAAGACCCCCCGGGCAGAAGCGTTTTCCCACAATCCCTCAGTGAACTCAGCCCTGGTATCAAACAAAATAGCTGAGATTAAAGTCTCGTGTCAGTCATGATTCCCCCTCTTTTTTCTCATCGGGGTAATGGCGTCATCTCTCCCTGTTTTCTCTGACTCCATGTCTCCTTCACGCTCTCTGTCTCTCTCCCACTCTATTTTTCCCTAGCTATCCCTCTCTCTCTTCCCTACACTCTCACTCACACAAACTTATTTCCACCACTTTTTCACTATTTGGTTCAAATTAATTCATCTTTTCATCCTGCTACAATATTCAGCCTGCTACAGTGTAAGAGACAATGGCTGTGGCATATCATGGCACACTCAGTACCCAAACAGTTACTATGGTTACTCTGTCAGTACATTCTGGTAAAAATTCCTAGCATATAATTTTGTGAATACAAAAATTCATAAGTGTATTTCCTGTGAGGGATCATAGCACAAAGCACCAATGTCATGTTCATAGACATAGTCTGAGAGGGATGGGGTGCTCTTAACAATGAGGACAGAGTGAATAGGTGGTATACAGCGCTGGGCAGACATTCCAGTAGCGGCAGACTATTTGAATTCCTGTTCTGTTGCATAAGGTTTTAACAGGACTGCCACAGCTGTTAGGTACTTGTAGGTCCCCAATGTCCTCCCAATGTGCTTAATTGTTCGCTTGGCTACTTTGGCTTAAGAGTTATTAGTCTGCTTGGATAATCACTTTTTTAGGAGCGGGAGTCTAGCATTAACAACAACAAAATATGGCTTTGGCCAATAATGTTAAGTGGAATTTCATTCCATGATGGGTAAAGTCTATTGAATAAGACCTTGCCATTCAACATAAGTCTGCAAGGTTGCAACTGCTCGGCATCTGACCGTAAGGCACTACAGAGGGTAGTACATCACTGGGGCCAAGCTGCCTGCCATCCAGAACCTCTATACCAGGTGGTGTCAGAGGAAGGCCCAAAGAATTGTCAAAGACTCCAGTCACCCAAGTCATAGACTGTTCTGTCTGCTACCGCACATAAAGCGGTACCGGAGCGCCAAGTCTAGGTCCAATAGGCTCCTTAACAGCTTCTACCTCCAAGCCATAAGACTGCTGTAGACCATACTATTTATCAAGAGAGTTTTGACCTATATTTTTTGTAGCTGTCTATTTACCACCACAAACTGATGCTGCCACTTAGACTGCACTTAACGAGCTGTATAGGGCCATAAGCAACCAAGAAGATGCTCATCCAGAGGTGACGCTCCTAGTGGCAGGTGATTTTAAAGCAGGAAAACGAAATACGTCTTCTCTATATTCTACCAGCATGTCACTTGTGCAACTAGAGGCGAAACCACTCTAGATCACCTTTACTCCACACACAGAGACACATACAAAGCTCTCCCTCACCCCCCATTTGGCTAATCTGACCATAACTATATCCTCCTGATTCCTGTTTACAAGCAAAAACGCATACAGGAAGTACCAGTGACACACTCAATACGGAAGTGGTCCGATGAAGCAGATGCTAAGCTACAGGACTGTTTTGCTAGCACAGGCTGTAATAAGATTCAGGACTCATCCGATGGCATTGAGGAGTTTACCACATCAGTGACAGGCTTCATTAATAAGTGCATCGGCGACGTCGTCCCCACAGTGGCCATACATACATATCCCAACCATGCCCCCATTCACATCAACAGGGCTGTATTGGAGCAGGTCGAGAGCTTCAAGTTCCTCGGTGTCCACATAACTAAGGATCTAGGTCCAAACACAACAACACAGTCGTGAAGAGGGTATAACAATGCCTCTTCTCCCTTAGGAAGATTAAAATAGTTGGCATGGGCCCTCAGATCCTCAAAAAATTATACAGCTGCACGATTGAGCGCATCTTGACTGGCAGCATCACCGCTTGGTATGGCAACTGCTTGGCATCTGACCGCAAGGCGCTCCAGAGGGTAGTGCATATGGCCCAGTACAGAACTGGGGCCGAGCTCCGTGCCATCCAGGATCTCTATACCAGGCCGTCTCAGAGGAATGTCCTACAAATTGTCAAAGACTCCAGCCACCCAAGTCATAGACTGTCTGGAACTAGTAGGATACAAAAAATAATTACTTCCCTCTGGTCAATTCCACAGTAATGAAATTCAGTAACAATTCCACGCAAACTTTGGTAAAGGAATTATGGTAACATCTCCTTCAGTTTTTTATACAACCATGTTTTCCAAAAAACGTTTAAATAACTGCTCAGAATTAAGATTGAAAGATGTCTGCAGAAAGAATGGGGTGTCGGCTATGACACGACACCTTGACTTTGAAACAATATATTTTGGTTCTTGAACTACAGTGAGTGAAGTGGATTTACACCCAGTAATGGAATTAGATCATGGGTCCCTGATCTGTACTACACAGAAATGCATAAGTACGGATGCTGTAACAACACAGAATAAAACAATGACTAAAAGTCCCATGATGGTAGTGACTGCCCATTACTGCTAATCACGTATTAACCATAATTTATTCACATAATAAAATATTTGTTGTATTTTATAACATTATTATTTCATTCCAAGTCATCATCTCATCTCTATAGAGCTGCTGCCTGTGCTGTCTGACAAAATCACTATTTTAGTAGTTCTTCAATGTTAATAAGGTGTACTTTTATGACTGCAGAATACCAACTATCAATCACTTAGATCATGTATTTTCAGGTAGAGATACCTTGCAAAGCAATTGCTTTCTATCCTCTTGACCGTTCTGCCTTCTCTCTGTCTCTGTCATAGAGGTCTCCATGTCTGCTCCGCATAGACCGGACCAAATTGTAGTTAATTACCATATATGTAGAATATTGGCCTGTTGTAAACTACAACTCTCTACTACATCGCACAGGGTTTGATCTGATTTATCTCTACAGAAACTGACCATTGAGTTCACAGAAAAAAAAATATGAAATGGAATTCAAATAATTAAACTGACGTCGGTCAATTAGCTATTTTAAAAATTACTGTACTATACAAGCACTAACTGTACTATCCAAACATGTCTATAATAGCTTCAGATTTGGTCCAGTCTGTGTACTTTAACATCGAGGCCAGAGTGGACTGACCAAATTTCAGCTACTTTTCAACGTCCAGAGAGAGAGAGAGAGAGAGAGAGAGAGAGAGAGAGAGAGAGAGAGAGAGAGAGAGAGAGAGAGAGAGAGAGAGAGAGAGAGAGAGAGAGAGAGAGAGAGAGAGAGGCAGCGAGAGGCAGCGAGAGGCGCAGAGAGGCAGCGAGAGGCGCAGAGAGGCAGCGAGAGGCAGCGAGAGGCGCAGAGGCGCAGAGAGAGAGAGAGAGAGAGGCGCAGAGGTGCAGAGAGAGAGAGAGAGAGAGAGAGAGGCGCAGAGAGAGAGAGAGAGAGAGGCGCAGAGGCGCAGAGAGAGAGAGAGAGAGAGAAAGGCGCAGAGGCGCAGAGAGAGAGAGAGAGAGAGGCGCAGAGAGAGAGAGAGAGAGAGGCGCAGAGATGCAGAGAGAGATAGAGAGGCGCAGAGGACCCAACTATGATTTCCCATTGTAGCCAATTCATTTGCAGTAATTCCGTTACGGATTTGTTGGTGAATCCATTAACAGCGGCAGTTAGCCTAGTGCTTAGAGCGTTGGAAAAAGGTACAAATCTGTCGTTCTGCTCCTGAACAAGGCAGTTAACCCACTGTTCCTAGGCCATCATTGAAAATAACAATTTGTTCTTAACTGACTTGCATAGTTAAATTTAAAAAATGTAATCACTTAATAATTCATAAACAAAATTGACATCAGTAAAATTATTAGAACTAATTGGTAGGTCTACCATTACTTGTTACTTCTGTGAACTTTCATTATCCTTCCTCCTCATGAGGGAGAGAAATTTGAAAATATCTTAAAGATATGTTTGTTTTTTGTAACAGAATTACAAGGCACAAGGCAATATTTCTTAAACTTACAGAAGGTAAAGAGTTTCTCCAAAACTAAATATAAGCATGAATATTAGTTGGCAGGGGTCTTTATGTCAACATTATTGTATTTTGACGTATTTCTGATACGTTTTAAGACTTTTTCTGGTAGATGTCTAAGACCTCTTTTCCATCTGTTTATCCAGAAATCAGTCTTTACTAATGCCAAAAAGTAATTGATGGAAAATGGTTGAAAAATGTAGACTTAGCTTTCATTTGACACCCAATTTGATATGCTCGTATGAACTTCCCATGTTGGTGCTCATGGGTGCTTTTCTATGGAAATGCTCCTCTGTAAAGTTACAGAATGAATGTAATCAGTTTTAACTGGCAGCTGTTCCAAGAGCAGGCTCTTGGTTTCTAAGACAGAAAGATGGGATGTGTTATTCCTCCCTGATGGAGGGATTATGCTGATGGTAGGGGGTTTACCTCTCTCTCTCTCTCTCTCTCTCTCTCTCTCTCTCTCTCTCTCTCTCTCTCTCTCTCTCTCTCATCAGGTGTTTTAGATGAGCTGTGAATGCTCAGTGCACTCTGAGACGGTAGAGGACCCTGTCTCTTAATTGGTTCCTGCAAGGGCTCCTCCTGTGCAGCTGTGTGAGAGCAGAGGATGCTGGGTAGTGGGGCTAGCCTCTCCACAACAGGGGAATTTTGACAAAGTCTTCTGCAATAATTGTTTGAGGAGCTACATTATCAAATGTCTGTTCAAATGTCTGTATCAAATGTCTGCTCCTTAAGGATTTATGCTGGGCCTGCATTTGTGCCATTTTTAAAGATATGAGGTGTGAGCTTAACTTCAACTTGGTCCATTTTTTCAAGTCATTTATGTTTGGCTTGAATGCTCATTAGCTATGCAGGGTGCAGTGCATTTCAAATTAAACACATTGTTCTGCCATAAAGGCCCAACACTAGCTGAGTATATCTCAGTTGGAGCTCAAAATTACCATAATGTTATGTAACATCTCGCCCTGGCTTGCTGTAAAACAGTGGCTGAATTCCCTCCCCTGTCTCACTTAAGAGTCTACCACATTATCAGGCTCCGAAACATTCTGTTGGCATGTGAGTAATTTCAAAGTTCAGCGAGCTGGGCCTTTTCCTCTCCTGTGTGCTTCCACACATATATGATGTTTGTATTGATTTGTGAGTGGGCTTTCCATAGAACTGCCCTGGTCGGTGGAAGGGGAACTGCTGGGTTTTAATAAACCTAAAAAGCTAAAATAGTAGAATGGTGCCGGAGAGGATGGCTTACGTTTTATGTGCTCCTAACCAACTGTGTTATTTAGTTTGTGTCACGTGTGCTCCCTTTCTGGCCTCTAGGTCACCAGGCTGCTCATTATGACGCACATCAGTCACCATCGTCACCGGATCGCCAGGCTCCGCTGCTTCCACCGGCTCGTCAGTGGTTGGCGTCCTGCGGCTGGAGCCGAACGCGCCGGGGAGGGGGTACCAGCACGTATGCTCTCTCCGGCACTCTAGGTTGCCATGCTCCCGCGTCTCAGCCAGACTGACAGGTGCCTGCGCATCAGCAGAGGTGACTGGTCCGCTAATGATCCACGGGATCGTAATTTTGGTCAGCGTCCTGCGGCTGGAGTAACGTGTCAAGGAGGGGGTACTGTCACGTGTGCTCCCTCTCTGGCCTCTAGGTCACCAGGCTCCTCGTTATGGCGCACATCAGTCACCATCGTTACGCGCACCTGCGCATCATCAGACTCACCTGTACTCCATCACTTCCCTGATTACCTTCCCTATATATACAGTTGAAATCGGAAGTTTACATACACTTAGGTTGGAGTCATTAAAACTAGTTTTTCAAACACTCCACAAATTTCTTGTTAACAAACTATAGTTTTGGCAACTCGGTTAGGATATCTACTTTGTCCATGACACAAGTCATTTTTTCAACAATTGTTTACAGACAGATTATTTCACTTATAATTCACTGTATCACAATTCCAGTGTGTCAGAAGTTTACATACACTAAGTTGACTGTGCCTTTAAATAGCTTGGAAAATTCCAGAAAATGAAATCATGGCTGTAGAAGCTTCTGATAGGCTAATTGACATCATTTGAGTCAATTGGAGGTGTACCTGTGGATGTATTTCCAGGCCTACTTTCAAACTCAGTGCCTCTTTGCTTGACATCATGGGAAAATAAAAAGAAATCAGCCAAGACCTCAGAAAACAACTTGTAGACCTCCACAAGTCTGGTTCATCCTTGGGAGCAATTTCCAAATGCCTGAAGGTACCACGTTCATCTGTACAAACAATAGTACGCAATTATAAACACCATGGGACCATGCAGCAGTCATACCACTCAGGAAGGAGATGCGTTCTGTCTCCTAGAGATGAATGTACTTTGGTGCGAAAAGAGCAAATCAATTCCAGAACAACAGCAAAGGACCTTGTGAAGATGCTGGAGGAAACAGGAGGAAACAGGTACAAAAGTATCTATATCCACAGTAAAACGAGTCCTATATCGGCATAATTTGAAAGGCCGCTCAGCTAAGAAGAAGCCACTGCTCCAAAACCGCCATAAAAAAGCCAGACTACGGTTTGCAACTGCACATGGGGACAAATATTGTACTTTTTGGAGAAATGTCCTCTGGTCTGATGAAACAAAAATCAAAAATAGAACTGTTTGGCCATAATGACCATCGTTATGTTTGGAGGAAAACGGGGGAGGCTTGCAAGCCAAAGAACACCATCCCAACCGTGAAGCACAGGGGGTGGCAGCATCATGTTGTGGGGGTGCTTTGCTGCAGGTGCACTTCACAAAATAGATCGCATCATGAGGAAGTAAAATTATGTGGATATATTGAAGCAACATCTCAAGACATCAGTCAGGAAGTTAAAGCATGGTTGCCAATGAGTCTTCCAAATGGACATTGACCCCAAGCATACTTCCAAAGTTGTGGCAAAATGGCTTAAGGACAACAAAGTCAAGGAATTTGAGTGGCCATCACAAAGCCCTGACCTCAATCCTATAGAAAATGTGTGGGCAGAGCTGAAAAAGTGTGTGCGAGCGAGGAGGCCTACAAACATGACTCAGTTACACCAGCTCTGTCAGGAGGAATGTGACAAAATTCACCCAACTTATTGTGGGAAGCTTGTGGAAGGCTACCCGAAACGTTTGACCCAGGTTAAACAATTTTAAGGCAATGCTACCAAATACTTATTGGGTGTATGTAAACTTCTGACCCACTGGGAATGTGATGAAAGAAAGAAAAGCTGAAATGAATCATTCTCTACTATTCAAAAAGAAAGGAGGACCAAGGCACTCTTCATATAATTAATTAAAATGCCTTTATTAGTATGGCATGTTCAATAGAAACAAAGTTGTTTAAAAACCGACGCGTTACGGCTGCATGGCCTTCGTCAGGGAGTACTCCCTGACGCCGTAACGCGTCAGTTTTTAAACAACTTTGTTTCTATTGAACATGCCATACTAATAAAGGCATTTTAATTAATTATATGAAGAGTGCCTTGGTCCTCCTTTCTTTTTGATGACCAATTTACACCTTTTACCAAAGAGCACCTTCTATCTACCAAAATATACTATAGTGTACCTTAGTAGCGCTTCCCTTCCTCCTCTTTCTACATTCTCTACTATTATTGACATTTCACATTCTTAAAATAAAGTGGTGATCCTAACTGACTAACTAACTGGAATAACTGACTAACTGGAATTTGCAGACGTGTTGCTGTGCGTTTTGTTGCTGTGCGTTTTGTTGCCAACCTTACTTTGCTAGCTGACAACTTTACGTTTTTTTTTTCTTTTTAATTACCGTTTATATTTTTAGTTTTTCCATCACAACTTTTTTCCCTCATTCAACTTTTTCACTCCGGACGCTTTATCTGGACATGGTTCGTCAGCACTTTCAACAGCCGAAGCTAAGTAGTAACATTAACATGATGTCTTCTAATTGCAGTCGCTGTACTCATAATATACAGGAGAACGATCGCCTTATGGCGAGGATAGCTGTGCTGCAAGCCCAGCTTCAGACGCAATCGTTAGGCAAGGGTAATTTCAGTGTAGGAAAGGATGAAACAGCGTCTGTGCCACCAGTAAGTACAGATAGTAACGTTAGTATAAATCCCCCCGCACAGTCCCCGCAGCCGGACAACTTTCTCATGGCTTCTGTAGGGAAATGCTGTAGGAATGCTCAACTGGTGTCGCTCATTCAGCCGACAGAAACTTTCAACCGGTTTTCCCCATTAAGTAGCGAGTCGGAGTCTGAGGCCGAGTCTTCTCTTGTCTCTACTCCCGTTACGGGGTCTGAGACGCCGAAGCCTCCCACCATTAGCTCTGACAAATTGAAAACCCTAGTCATTGGCGACTCCATTACCCGCAGTATTAGACTTAAAACGAATCACCCAGCGATCATACACTGTTTACCAGGGGGCAGGGCTACCGACGTTAAGGCTAATCTGAAGATGGTGCTGGCTAAAGCTAAAACTGGCGAGTGTAGAGAGTATAGAGATATTGTTATCCACGTCGGCACCAACGATGTTAGGATGAAACAGTCAGAGGTCACCAAGCGCAACATAGCTTCAGCTTGTAAATCAGCTAGAAAGATGTCGGCATCGAGTAATTGTCTCTGGCCCCCTCCCAGTTAGGGGGAGTGACGAGCTCTACAGCAGAGTCTCACAACTATATCGCTGGTTGAAAACTGTTTTCTGCCCCTCCCAAAAGATAGAATTTGTAGATAATTGGCCCTCTTTCTGGGACTCACCCACAAACAGGACCAAGCCTGACCTGCTGAGGAGTGACGGACTCCATCCTAGCTGGAAGGGTGCTCTCATCTTATCTATCAACATAGACAGGGCTCTAACTCCTCTAGCTCCACAATGAAATATGGTGCAGGCCAGGCAGCAGGCTGTTAGCCAACCTGCCAGCTTAGTGGAGTCTGCCACTAGCATAGTCAGTGTAGTCAGCTCAGCCATCCCCATTGAGACTGTGTCTGTGCCTCGACCTAGGTTGGGCAAAACTAAACATGGCGGTGTTAGCCTTAGCAATCTCATTAGGATAAAGACCTCCTCCATTCCTGCCATTATTGAAAGAGATCGTGATACCTCACATCTCAAAATAGGGTTACTTAATGTTAGATCCCTCACTTCAAAGGCAGTTATAGTCAATGAACTAATCACTGATCATAATCTTGATGTGATTGGCCTGACTGAAACATGGCTTAAGCCTGATGAATTTACTGTGTTAAATGAGGCCTCACCTCCTGGTTACACTAGTGACCATATCCCCCGTGCATCCCGCAAAGGCGGAGGTGTTGCTAACATTTACGATAGCAAATTTCAATTTACAAAAAAAAAAATGGCGTTTTCGTCTTTTGAGCTTCTAGTCATGAAATCTATGCAGCCTACTCAATCACTTTTTATAGCTACTGTTTACAGGCCTCCTGGGCCATATACAGCGTTCCTCTCTGAGTTCCCTGAATTCCTATTGGACCTTGTAGTCATAGCAGATCATATTCTAATTTTTGGTGATTTTAATATTCATATGGAGAAGTCCACAGACCCACTCCAAAAGGCTTTCGGAGCCATCATCGACTCAGTGGGTTTTGTCCAACATGTCTCTGGACCTACTCACTGCCACAGTCATACTCTGGACCTAGTTTTGTCCCATGGAATAAATGTTGTAGATCTTAATGTTTTTCCTCATAATCCTGGACTATCGGACCACCATTTTATTACGTTTGCAATCGCAACAAATAATCTGCTCAGAACCCAACCAAGGAGCATCAAAAGTCGTGCTATAAATTCTCAGACAACACAAAAATTCCTTGATGCCCTTCCAGACTCCTTCTGCCTACCCAATGACGTCAGAGGACAAAAATCAGTTAACCACCTAACTGAGGAACTCAATTTAACCTTGCGCAATACCCTAGATGCAGTTGCACCCCTAAAAACGAAAAACATTTGTCATAAGAAACTAGCTCCCTGGTATACAGAAAATACCCGAGCTCTGAAGCAAGCTTCCAGAAAATTGGAACGGAAATGGCGCCACACCAAACTGTAAGTCTTCCGACTAGCTTGGAAAGACAGTACCGTGCAGTATCGAAGAGCCCTCACTGCTGCTCGATCATCCTACTTTTCCAACTTTTGCAACTATAGGGGGTGCTGTTCCGCATTAGCATTTTTTGGTCTCCAAATTAAACTGCCTCGTGCTCAATTCTTGATCGTACAATATGCATATTATTGTTATTATTGGATAGAAAACACTTTCTAGTTTCTATAGCCGTTGGAATTTTGTCTCTGAGTGGTACAGAACTACTTCTACAGCACTTTTCCTGACAGGGAGTCAGATTTCAGAAATTTTGACCCCTGATCTGGGGTCGGTTTTAAGGTGCCTGTAAATGCTATGGAGAAACCGACACTGCCTACGTCTTCCTCTGGGTGTCAGTACGTCATCACGCTTTGAATGGAGTCGATTGCACAATCAGAGCCACTATAAAACAACAAAACGTGGAAGTACCGTTCTTTCCCTTCGCGCGTCTTACGCAAGATGGACATCGGACTTGCCTCCTTCCAAATGGTTGTTTAGCCAGTGATATTTCTCCGGTCATGTTTTTACTCGTTATAGTTGTTAAAAACATCATAATGTAGTTAATTTGAACCGTTTTATAGCAATTTATATCCGTTTAGTGCGATTTTGAGGAATTTCTTTGTCGTGCACTTTGAAGCTTTGGGCACGTTTCGGGGTCTCGGTCGATGTTAGTGGACATTTCGAAGGACAGAGGACATCTATCGACCAAAAGAAGATTAGACCCAAGAAAGGATACATTGCCCAAGAATCTGATGGAAAATCACCTCATAGTAAGAAATATTTAATATGATAAATCGTTGTTCTGTCGAAATATTTTAAACGCATAATCCGCCATTTTGTTTGTTATCGCTTCACTTGGCGAACCCTGTATTGCACAGTAAGGCTAATTTTAGAAATGTAAATCAGCGGTTGCATTAAGAACTAATTTGTCTTTCGATTCCTGTCAACCCTGTATTTTTTAGTCAAGTATATGATTAGCTTTCGATTAAACTAGATCACTCTGAAAGATGACGTCCGACATTTTGAGGCTTGATTTGCTAGTATTTTCATTGTATAACCACGGTTTTGTATGGCTAAATATGCACATTTTCGAACAAACTCTATATGTATGTTGTAAAATGATGTTACAGGAGTGTCATCGGAAGAATTCTGAGAAGGTTAGTGAAAAAATTAATATATTTTGGCGATGATTACGTTATAGCTCTCTTTGGCTTGAATCGATGCTCTGGTAACGTTTGCACATGTGGTATGCTAACTTATCGATTTATTGTGTTTTCGCTGTAAAACGCTTAGAAAATCTGAAATATTGTCTGAAATCACAAGATCTGGGTCTTTCCATTGCTATGCTTTGTCTATTTTTATGAAATGTTTTATGATGAGTAAATTGGTCATACACGTTGCTCTCTTTAGTAATTCTAGTCGAGTTGTGATGGTCGGTGCAATTGTAAACTGTGATTTCTACCTGAAATATGCACTTTTTTCTAACAAAACCTATCCTATACCATAAATATGTTATCAGACTGTCATCTGATGAGGTTTTTTATTGGTTAGTGGCTATTTATATCTTTATTTGGCCGAATTTGTGATAGCTACTGATGGAGTAAAAAACTGGTGGAGTAAAAAAAGTGGTGTCTTTTGCTAACGTGGTTAGCTAATAGATTTACATATTGTGTCTTCCCTGTAAAACATTTTAAAAAACAGAAATGATGGGTTTATTCACAAGATCTGTATCTTTCATCTGGTGTCTTGGACTTGTGATTTAATGATATTTAGATGCTACTATCTACTTGTGAAGCTATGCTAGCTATGCTAATCAGTGTGTGGGGGGGGGGGTGGGGGGTGATCCCGGACCCGGGGTAGACGCTCGTGAAAGGTTAATTGAGGAAAATAAGAACAATCCAAAATTTATTTTTGATACTGTTGCAAAGCTAACTAAAAAGCAGCATTCCCCAAGAGAGGATGGCTTTCACTTCAGCAGTAATAAATTCATGAACTTCTTTGAGGAAAAGATCATGATCATTAGAAAGCAAATTACGGACTCCTCTTTAAATCTGCGTATTCCTCCAGGGCTTAGCTGTCCTGGATCTGCACAGCTCTGCGAGGGCCTGGGATCGGAAGAGACACTTAAGTGTTTTAGTACTATATCTCTTGACACAATGATGAAAATAATCATGGCCTCTAAAACTTCAAGCTGCATACTGGATCCTATTCCAACTAAACTACTGAAAGAGCTGCTTCATGTGCTTGGCCCTCCTATGTTGAACATATTAAACGGCTCTCTATCCACCGGATGTGTACCAAACTCACTAAAAGTGGCAGTAATAAAGCCTCTCTTGAAAAAGCCAAACCTTGACCCGGAAAATATTAAAAACTATCGGCCTATATCGAATCTTCCATTCCTCTCAAAAATTTTAGAAAAAGCTGTTGCGCAGCAACTCACTGCCTTCCTGAAGACAAACAATGTATACGAAATGCTTCAGTCTGGTTTTAGACCCCATCATAGCACTGAGACTGCACTTGTGAAGGTGGTAAATGACCTTTTAATGGCGTCAGACCGAGGCTCTGCATCTGTCCTCGTGCTACTAGACCTTAGTGCTGCCTTTGACACCATCGATCACCACATTCTTTTGGAGAGACTGGAAACCCAAATTGGTCTACACGGACAAGTTCTGGCCTGGTTTAGATCTTATCTGTTGGAAAGATATCAGTTTGTCTCTGTGAATGGTTTGTCCTCTGACAAATCAACTGTACATTTCGGTGTTCCTCAAGGTTCCGTTTTAGGACCACTATTGTTTTCACTATATATTTTACCTCTTGGGGATGTTATTCGAAAACATAATGTTAACTTTCACTGCTATGCGGATGACACACAGCTGTACATTTCAATGAAACATGGTGAAGCCCCAAAATTGCCCTCGCTAGAAGCCTGTGTTTCAGACATAAGGAAGTGGATGGCTGAAAACGTTCTACTTTTAAACTCGGACAAAACAGAGATGCTTGTTCTAGGTCCCAAGAAACAAAGAGATGTTAAATCTGAGAATTAATCTTGATGGTTGTAAAGTCGTCTCAAATAAAACTGTGAAGGACCTCGGCGTTACTCTTGACCCTGATCTCTCTTTTGACGAACATATCAAGACTGTTTCAAGGACAGCTTTTTTCCATCTACGTAACATTGCAAAAATCAGAAATTTTCTGTCCAAAAATGATGCAGAAAAATTAATCCATGCATTTGTTACTTCTAGGTTAGACTAATGCAATGCTCTACTTTCCGGCTACCCGGATAAAGCACTAAATAAACTTCAGTTAGTGCTAAATACGGCTGCTAGAATCCTGACTAGAACCAAGAAATTTGATCATATTACTCCAGTGCTAGCTTCCCTACACTGGCTTCCTGTTAAGGCAAGGGCTGATTTCAAGGTTTTACTGTTAACCTATAAAGCGTTACATGGGCTTGCTCCTACCTATCTTTCCGAGTTGGTCCTGCCGTACATACCTACACGTACGCTACGGTCACAAGACGCAGGCCTCCTAATTGTCCCTAGAATTTCTAAGCAAACAGCTGGAGGCAGGGCTTTCTCCTATAGAGCTCCATTTTTATGGAACGGTCTGCCTACCCATGTGAGAGACGCAGACTCGGTCTCAACCTTTAAGTCTTTACTGAAGACTTATCTCTTCAGTAGGTCATATGATTGAGTGTAGTCTGGCCCAGGAGTGTGAAGGTGAACGGAAAGGCTCTGGAGCAACGAACCGCCCTTGCTGTCTCTGCCTGGCCGGTTCCCCTCTCTCCACTGGGATTCTCTGCCTCTAACCCTATTACAGGGGCTGAGTCACTGGCTTACTGGTGCTCTTTCATGCCGTCCCTAGGAGGGGTGTGTCACTTGAGTGGGTTGAGTTACTGACGTGATCTTCCTGTCTGGGTTGGCGCCCCCCCTTGGTTCGTGCCGTGGTGGAGATCTTTGTGGGCTATACTCAGCCTTGTCTCAGGATGGTAAGTTGGTGGTTGAAGATATCCTTCTAGTGGTGTGGGGGCTGTGCTTTGGCAAAGTGGGTGGGGTTATATCCTTCCTGTTTGGCCCTGTCTGGGGGTATCCTCGGATGGGGCCACAGTGTCTCCTGACCCCTCCTGTCTCAGCCTCCAGTATTTATGCTGCAGTAGTTTATGTGTCGGGGGGCTAGGGTCAGTTGGTTATATCTGGAGTACTTCTCCTGTCTTATCCAGTGTCCTGTGTGAATTTAAGTATGCTCTCTCTAATTCTCTCCTTCTCTCTTTCTTTCTCTCTCTCGGAGAACCTGAGCCCTAGGACCATACGTCAGGACTACCGGGCATGATGACTCCTTGCTGTCCCCAGTCCACCTGGCCTTGCTGCTGTTCCAGTTTCAACTGTTCTGCCTGCGGTTATGGAACCCCTACCTGTCCCAGACCTGCTGCTTTCAACTCTTAATGATCGGCTATGAAAAGCCAACTGACATTTATTCCTGATTATTATTTGACCATGCTTGTCACTTATGAACATCTTGGCCAATGTTCTGTTATAATCTCCACCCGGCACAGCCAGAAGAGGACTGGCCACCCCTCATAGCCTGGTTCCTCTCTAGGTTTCTTCCTAGGTTTTGGCCTTTCTAGGGAGTTTTTCCTAGCCACCGTGCTTCTACACCTGCATTGCTTGCTGTTTGGGGTTTTAGGCTGGGTTTCTGTACAGCACTTCGAGATATTAGCTGATGTACGAAGGGCTATATAAAATAAACTTGATTTGATTTGATTTGACCTAAGACAGGGAATTTTTACTAGGAATAAATGTCAGGAATTGTGAAAAACTGAGTTTAAATGTATTTGGCTGAGGTGTATGTAAACTTCCGACTTCAACTGTATATTGTTTCAGTTTCAGTTTCATGTATGTGTGCTGTTATTGTTTCTTGTTTTGTATTATGTTCCGTTTATTTTATTAAAACACTCACTCCCTGAACTTGCTTACCGACTCTCAGTGCACATTGTTACAGTTAGTTTTTTTGCGTTGTTTTTAACTTATATTGTACTTATCGTCTCTTATGGCCAAAAATAACTTCTGGGCATCAGAATAGCGATTACTCGCCACAAACTGATAGAAAGTTCTTCCTTTAACAAGTCCGATGAGTCCGACGTGAAGGATATGTTGCTTTCCCGATAACAGGCCCAAATCCCAGTCATTTCTGTGAAGAGAAGATGGAGAAAAAGGAGGAGGAGGTCAGGCTGCCTTCTGAGAATTCGTATGCGAGCGAGTAAACCCCCACTGCCATCCATTCTATTGGCAAACATTAGAAAATAAAATCGATGACCTACGAGCAAGATTAAGCTACCAACGGGACATTAAAAACTGGATATCTTATGTTTCACCGAGTCGTGGCTGAACGACGACATGAACAACCTACAGCTGGCGGGTTTTACACTGTATCGGCATGATAGAACAGTAGTCTCTGGTAAGACAAAGGGTGGCGATCTATTTATATTTGATTTCTAAGGAAGTCTCGAGTTTTCATCTGTATTTTTCGTAGCTGTCTACATACCACAACAGATCGATGCTGGCACTCAATGAGCTGTATACCGCCATAAGCAAACAGGAAAACGCTCATCCAGAGGCAGCGCTCCTAGTCGCCAGGGACTTTAATGCAGGGAAACTTAAATTCGTTTTACCTCATTTCCACCAGCATGTTAAATGTGCAACCAGAGGGAAAAAACTCTAGACCACCTTTACTCCACACACAGACACCCCGTACAAAGCTCTCAGTCGTCCTCCATTTGGCAAATCTGACCATAATTATATCCTCCTGATTCCCGCATACAAGCTAAAATTAAAGCAGGAAGCACCAATGACTCTGCCAATGAAAAAGTGGTCAGATGAAGCAGATGCTAAGCTACAGGACTGAAATATGTTCCGGGATTCTTCCGATAGCATTGAGGTGTACGCCACATCAGTCACTGGCTTCATCAATAAGTGCATTGATGACGTCGTCCCCACAGTGACTGTACGTACATACCCCAACCAGATGCCATGAATTACAGGCAACATCCGCACTGAGCTAAAGGGTAGAGCTGTCGCTTTCAAAAGCGGGTCTCTAACCCTTAAGCTAATAAGAAATCCCGCTATGACCTCCAACCAACCATCAAACAGGCCAAGCGTCAATATAGGACTAAGATTGAATCGTACTACACCGGCTCCGGTGCTCGTCGGATGTGGCAGGGCTTGCAAACTATTACAGACTACAAAGGGAAGCACAGCCGAGAGCTGCCCAGTGACACAAGCCTACCAGACGAGATAAATTACTTCCATGCTCGCTTCGAGGCAAATAACACTGAAACATGCATGAGAGCATCAGCTGTTCCCGGACGACTGTGTGAGCACGCTCTCCACAGCCAATGTGAGTAAGACCTTTAAACAGGTCAACATTCACAAGACCGCAGGGCCAGACGGATTACCAGGATGCGTACTCCGAGCATGCGCTGACCAACTGGCAAGTGTCTTCAATGACATTATCCCTGTCTGAGTCTGTAATACCAACATGTTTCAAGCTGACCACCATAGTCCCTTGTGCCCAAGAACACTAAGGTAACCTGCCTAAATGACTACTGAACTGTACCACTCACGTCTGTAGCCATGAAGTGCTTTGAAAGGCTGGTCATGGCTCACATCAACACCATTGTCCCAGAAACCCTCGACCCACTCCAATTTGCATACCGCCCTAACAGATCCACAGATGATGCAATCTCTATTGCACTCCACACTGCCCTTTCCCACCTGGACAAAAGGAACACCTATGTGAGAATGCTATTCATTGACTACAGCTCAGCGTTCAACACCATAGTGCCTTCAAAGCTCATCACTAAGCTAGGGACCCTGGGACTCAACATCTCCCTCTGCAACTGGATCCTGGACTTCCTGGCAGGCCACCCCCAGGTGGTAAGGGTGGGTAACAACACATCCACCACACTGATCTTCAACACGGGGCCCCCTCAGGGGTGTGTGCTCAGTCCCCTCCTGTACTCCCTGTTCACTCATGACTACACGGCCAGACACAACTCCAACACCATCATTAAGTTTGCAGATGACACAACAGTGGTAGGCCTGATCACCGACAACGACGAGACAGCCTATAGGGAGGAGGTCAGAAACCTGGCCGTGTGGTGCCAGGACAACAACCCCTCCCTCAACGTAATCAAGACAAAGGAGATTATTGTGGATTACAGGAAAAGGAGGACCGAGCACACCCCCATTCTCATCGACGGGGCTGTAGTGGAACAGGTTGAGAGCTTCAACTTCATTGATGTCCACATCACCAACAAACTAACATGGTCCAAGCACACCAAGACAGTCATGAAGAGGGCACGACAAAACCTATTCCCCTTCAGGAGACCTCTATAACAGGCGGTGTCAGAGGAATGCCCTAAAAATTGTCAAAGACTCCAGCCACCCTAGTCATAGACTGTTCTCTCTGTTACCGCATGGCAATCGGTACCGAAGCGCCAAGTCTAGGTCCAAGAGGCTTCTAAACAGCTTCTACCCCCAAGCCATAAGACTCCTGAACATCTAATCAAATGGCTACCCAGACTATTTGCATTGTAGCCCCCCCCCCCCCCCCCTCTTTTACACTGCTGCTACTCTCTGTTATTATCTATGCATAGTCACTTTAATAACTCTACCTACATATTTTCTCAATAACCTCGACTAACTGGTGCCCCCGCACATTGACTCTGTACCGGTACCCCCTGTATATAGCCTCGCTATTGTTATTTTACTGAAACGAATTAATTATTTGTTACTTTTCTTTTCTTATTCTTATATTTGTGGGGGGTTTAAAAAAAAAATTTATTCACTGCATTGTTGGTTAAGGCTTGTAAGTAAGCATTTCACTGTAAGGTCTACCTGTTGTATTCGGCGCATGTGACAAATAAAATTTGGTTTGATTTCAAAGAGGGGCCTTACCTAATCACAAGCAGTGTGATTAGCGGGGGAGGGGCAGCCCTGGACCTTAAGGGGTTGACTATGCCACTGCTTGTTTATATAGCACCCCTCACTGGACGAAGTAGCACATAGCAGGCCACTGTCTGCTGCTGGTCTTTAGAAACTCAAGGACATTCATTTTATACATGATACCACTGTCAGCCAATCATTTCTGCAGTGGGAAGAGTTACTGTTCCAAATGGTGAGTCTTGACATTTTGACAGATGTTACATTGTATTCGGTGCCCTGCGTGGAAGAGATTTCGTGAGATTTAGAGATAGAGAGAGCAAGAGAAACGGGAAGAGCATTAATCTCTTGCTCCTGTGTGCTGTATTGACTGCAATTGCAATTTACAAAAAACACGGCATGTGACCAAAGTGTTAGTGGATAAGTTGGAGTCAGTGAGGGCTTAGGCCTGGGTCAGGGTGGTGGTTGATTATGAGTCTCCTCTCTCCCTCTCTGGTACTGTAGCTCAGCAGGTTCTGTGCATTAGATGACTTAGTGTGTCAGCACTATCTCCAGGAAAATAAGCCTGTGCCAATCTCATGTCGTATGAGGACCCAAAGCCTCTATTCTGGGCAAGCTATTTAGAGGCACTCCACTCAGCGCCAGCACCCTCACCCTCTTGGCTACCAGCATGTGGTTTGTGATGATTTTATGTGTTTGTGAATGTGTGGGGTCAACATGGTACTCCTTGATACATTGATATCATAGAGTTTATTATTCATGTTTGATTTTCATTGACTCAGTCCTTTGTATTAGGGGGATTTCTCAAGACCACAAACCTGTTACCGAAACTCTCCATATCTCTCTCTGGGAGAACTCTCCTGCACACTCAAAGCAGGTCAGCAGCTATCTCTCTCTAGGAGAACTCTCCTGCACCCTCAAAGCAGGTCAGCAGCTATCTCTCTCTAGGAGAACTCTCCTGCACCCTCAAAGCAGGTCAGCAGCTATCTCTCTCTAGGAGAACTCTCCTGCACCCTCAAAGCAGGTCAGCAGCTATCTTTCTCTAGGAGAACTCTCCTGCACCCTCAAAGCAGGTCAGCAGCTATCTCTCTCTAGGAGAACTCTCCTGCACCCTCAAAGCAGGTCAGCAGCTATCTCTCTCTAGGAGAACTCTCCTGCACCCTCAAAGCTGGTCAGCAGCTATCTCTCTCTAGGAGAACTCTCCTGCACCCTCAAAGCTGGTCAGCAGCTATCTCTCTCTAGGAGAACTCTCCTGCACCCTCAAAGCTGGTTAGCAGCTAGAGAAGCTCTGAGTTGGAGACAGACACCACCCCTGACATCTAAGTCTCAGTACACAAGCCTTGTTAACAGCCCCTGTTTAGCCATCCCATCAGTGTAGCAGTACATAGAGCCGGGTGACGTTGGATCATGCAGCCCAGCTCTCTGTGAAGAGTGTGCTCACAGCGGGCGACTGAGAACAATAGACCCCTGTGGAGACTCAGATGGAGCTGTCTGTGTAGCATGTGTGTTTGTGTTGGGTGTGTGTGTGCGTGTGTGTGTGTTCATCGTAGTGCGACAAGTAAAACTTTGAAGTTTGAAGCTTGTGCTAAAACACATGCAGCCGTAAATATCAAACAGTGATATGTCTGTACACAGAATAGCACCAACTGTTTTCATATCGCCAAAGCCCTATGTGTGACCCCCAAATGTTTTACTTCAATTGTTTCCCTGTTACCGAGTTGCAGAATTTGGTCTCAATTCTTCCTGACAACCATCAGAGAGCCAGAGTAAAGAGACTGTCATAGCAAAGCCTTTTAGATAATTTATTTTTGATTCAGCAAGAGATAGAGAGATAGAGAGAGAGAGAGAGAGAGAGAGAGAGAGAGAGAGAGAGAGAGAGAGAGAGAGAGAGAGAGAGAGAGAGAGAGAGAGAGAGAGAGAGAGAGAGAGAGAGAGAGAGAGAGAGAGAGAAAAGAGGTAGCTAGCTATCTATTCTAGGATGAAACCGAAAAGCAAGAAAAAGAGGGTAGCAATGCTTTGATGAAAAAAGCAAGGGAGGGTGAAAAAAAAGTCCAGATAGAGAGAGAAAAAGCATCCACACTGTAACAGCATCATCCTACAGGTGGTTGTGTGGGTGGGAGGCTGTAGCTATATCTCATAATTCAGTGGTTGAGTCCCATGTCACGGTGAAAGAGCATCCCCAGTCTACGGTCACTTTGCCTGGGAAGAGTGGCAGGACACTACATGCTCTGGAGACAGAGGTGGACACTTACTTTCATAACAGACTAGACTCAGGAGGAGATGGACAGAGCGTGACTTAGCCCGCTGAGTGAGGCTGTGTGTGGGAGAGAGGGAGTGAGGAGAGAGGGATGAGGGAGAGGTGGAGATAGGGCCATCACACGGAGATGTTCTGTAGTGATGCCATATAGAATTTTGGTTTATCATATCCAATGTGCAGTATTAGATGTTTGTGAATGGATGTCCCATCAAATGAGCACATTGAGAGCTTGGGACTAGAAGGTTCTATCTGCAAAAAGATGATTCTTAGGTAATTGGCATTAAATTCCGAAACCCTCAATGGTTTGAATGGTGTCAGCAGTTTTTTTATTGTATTCTTTTATACTTAACATGAATTGGGGTAGACATTGAACCCCCGCCTGCGCCAGGGTGCAGAGCGGTTGACTAGGTACCCAGATCCACGCACGGGTCTTGGGCGAGACCCAAGCGCTTGATATTGGAGACCGAGGTGGGAATACCCGGTTCACCGGCAACCCCGATCCCCTTCGTACACGGCCGATGCACCTGCCCACAGGTGCACCATGCAGCCGTGCCTAACTGGGAAAGGGGGGATGGAGCCGATCGGGAGCAATCCAGGCGACATGGAGAAGCAGGGAACTAAGCTTGGGCGAGAGCCGAAGCCACCCTCCCGGCCCAGAGCCACACACAGAGAGAAGGGAGAAGCCTCCCCAGTCTTCAGAGAGTCATAGATACTCCCGCCGTTTACCCGCGCTTCATTGATCTGTTTCGCTTGATAGCCCTCCGAACCTGCACTTGTTTGATGGCCCTCAGACCTGCAGACGTTTTTTACGGTTATATATTTGTTCCCTTTCTTGAAGTATAACTTATTGCCCGTTTTACTATCGTTCTGGGCTGATTGGTCAAGGCAATCCCGAAGTTACAGATCTGACTTGCCGACTTCCCTTACCTACATTGTTCTAACATGCCAGAGGCTGTTCAGCTTGGAGACCTGCTGCGGATATGGGTACGGCCCGGCGCGAGATTTACACCCTCTCCCCCGGATTTTCAAGGGCCAGTGAGAGCTCACCGGACGCTGCCGGAACCGCAACACTTTCCATTGCCATCCAGGACCTCTATACCAGGCAGTGTTAGAGGAAGGCCCTAAAAATTGTCAAAGACTCCAGTCCCCCTAGTCATAGACTGTTCTCTCTGCTATCGCACGGCAAGTGGTACCGAAGTGCCAAGTTTAGGTCCAAGAGACTTCTAAACAGCTTCTACCCCCAAGCCATAAGACTCCTGAATGTCAAATCAAATGGCTACCCAGACTATTTGCATTGCCCCCCCCCCCTCCCTTTATGCTGCTGCTACTCTCTGTTATTATCTATGCATAGTCACTTTAATAACTCTACCTACATGTACATATTACCTCAATCAATGTGCCCCCGCACATTGACTCTGTACCAGTACCCCCTGTATATAACCTCGCTATTGTTATTTTACTGCTGCTCTTTAATTATTTGTTACTTTTATTTCTTATTCTTATTTTTTGTAGGTATTTTTTTAAACTGCATTGTTGGTTAAGGGCTTGTAAGTAAGCATTTCACTGTAAGGTCTACACCTATTGTATTCAGCGCATGTGACAAATAACATTTGATTTGGATTAGATTTATTTAGAGTACTAAATGGGTAGAGAACATTGGTATAGGTAGAAAGCTATGTCAATAACTAAAGTTTGACAAAAATGCAGATAGAACCAAAAATAGTCCCAAGCTCTCGACATGAGAACCGTGGCTGTCAGCCTCGCTTGACTACGACTATGAGGAAAATGTTGTTTATGATATTTATTTTTTTAAAGTTGAGTCCTTGTTCGGTTATATAGGTTGTATCTACCTGTTCTTCCTGTAGAGAAAGACCTCTGTAGTGTTTCTATTTGAATACTTTGATTTCTGACTTGAAACATAACCTTAGATTCCAGTACAGTTTTTCCACGTCTTTTAAAGGGCTATTGGTCTACAGTGCACCAGAAACACAATTCAAATATGAGAGAACGTGAGAGCACAAACTAGGGAAACGGATGATTCACAATGTGCCAGACTAACTTACTGTAAGAATGACTGATTGGCATCATTGTCTCTACTTCAGTGTGTCAGAAGCAAGAGAAATTTGGCAACTTAATTTGCTTTAGAAAAATCGTTCATGTCTGTGAAGTTGTTGACTCAGTAAAGGATCACCTGCTAGTGGGAACTGTCAAACCACGGAGTACGGTGTAATAGAATATCACTGCTTTCCTATAACTGCCTATGTGAAGTATAGTGCCACGTATTGATAAAAGGCTGTAGCTAGAGGTGGCTACATTGATCATTGCAATGATTTATGTATATATCTGTGTTATTTTACTGTGTTACACCAATTCAATAATGACAATGTCAATAACAATTCCCTCTCATACCAGTCCTATTGGACAGTAGGAATGTTTGTGTTCAGCTAGAGATGTGCTCTACTGCTTCAAGGCCCAAAAGTTGTCGTCATGTGTCATGCTACTTTACTAGTTGATGTGCAGAACCTATGAAAGAAATGTGTATTAGAAGCTTGAAATGAGGCTAGTACATTACAGTTTTTGAAGGTTGTATCTAATACAAGCTAAATTAGCTGAGACTAATTCAAAGTGAGAGATGAATTCCAGGGTGACATCACAAAGAGAAATGCTAACGAGTTAGTAAGAGGACACTGGCGCTGCTGGTCTGATTGAGTTATAAGACAATGGTGCTCTCATTTAGTAGGCTGCTAATGCGCAGTTTACATGATTCTCTCTCTCCCTCCATGCCTCTCTCTAGCCCTTTACCACTCTCTCTTTCTCTCTCTCGCTCGCTCCCTCCCTGCCTCCCTCTCTCTCCCTCTCTGGTATTGATGACATGCATTATTAGCACGGTGAGAGGTCTTATAGGCAGAAGCATAGCAGTGCGGTGTGCAGAGCCTGAGCCAGTCAGAAGAGAGGAGGGGAGCTTTGGCAATGCCGCCCGGGGCTATGACATCAATCAGACCTCTGTACCCACGACCCACAGAGAACTGACCGCCTCAACAGCAACGCTACAGGGCACCATCAATCCCTCTCATATGTGAATGCTCTTTAATGGCGAATACAAACACATGCAGCCTGCCACTCTATTCTCTCAACAACACTGTCGTCGGTTTTGGAGGTCATTCACTGAATGTAATGTATACCTGATAAGAGAAACAATGAGAAAATGTCAAGTAGACAGACATTCTGCTCAAATAACACCCCCCACCACCTCCCTGTTGCACTCAGCCCTGCCTCTGCCGCAGCAGGCGGGTGACTCTCCCCTCCCTGTTGCACTCAGCCCTGCCTCTGCCGCAGCAGGCGGGTGACTCTCCCCTTCCTGTTGCACTCAGCCCTGCCTCTGCCGCAGCAGGCGGGTGACTCTCCCCTCCCTGTTGCACTCAGCCCTGCCTCTGCCGCAGCAGGCGGGTGACTCTCCACTCCCTGTTGCACTCAGCCCTGCCTCTGCCGCAGCAGGCGGGTGACTCTCCCCTCCCTGTTGCACTCAGCCCTGCCTCTGCCGCAGCAGGCGGGTGACTCTCCCCTCCCTGTTGCACTCAGCCCTGCCTCTGCCGCAGCAGGCGGGTGACTCTCCCCTCCCTGTTGCACTCAGCCCTGCCTCTGCCGCAGCAGGCGGGTGACTCTCCCCTCCCTGTTGCACTCAGCCCTGCCTCTGCCGCAGCAGGCGGGTGACTCTCCCCTCCCTGTTGCACTCAGCCCTGCCTCTGCCGCAGCAGGCGGGTGACTCTTCCCCTCCCTGTGGGACCTGTAGGATGATTTCCAAGTGACTGAGCATCATGGCATGATGAGGAGCTCAGCCAGATCCATTCAGACAGTCAGCTCCATCTCTACTGTACATCAGCCACAGTCAGCTGTGCACCCTCGTGTGACAGACAGACTGGCCATGGGCGCCAATTACACACAGCAGCATCCTGGGTAGAAGAATGTTTACCAACTACACTGTTTATGACAATCTAGGGCAGCGTAACAGTATGTTTTAGTTTAAATTAGGTGCACAAGGAGTCTGTGTTAATATACAGTATGTGTAAGGCAGGTGACTTTGAAAAGTCAGTTTGTCCAATGTGTGAAAACTTAAAAGCATGAGTACAAAACATGAAATAAGGCATTTTATGTAAGAAATGTAAGCAAATGACTGCACAGCGGATGTTACATCTATATATGCATGCTAGCTTCCAGCTATATTGCAACATTGAGTCTGAAGGACTTAAGGTACAGTATGTGGGTGGGTGCTGGACCCCTCAGGTACTTTGTGAGAAAACAAAGCTTTTTCACACTAACCCATGAGCCAGCGGTGCAATTAAGTACTAACCTGTCCCATGAATGTTTAACGAATACAGGTCATCACTCAGGTCCTGGGGCATATGGAGACGCAAAGACACACACCGCACCGCACCATAACACAACACAGCAGAGTAAAATATAACAGAACACAACACAACACAGCACAGCACAGCAAAACAGAACACAACACAGCAAAACAGAACAGAACACAACACACCACAACACACCACAACACAACACAGCACAGCACAGCAAAATAGAACACAACACAACACACCAGAACACAGCACAGCAAAACAGAACAGAACACAACACAACACACCAAAATAGAACAGAACACAACAAAACACACCACAGCACAGCAAAACACAACACAACACCCCACAGCACAGCAAAACACAACACAACACCCCACAGCACAGCACAGCAAAACACAACACAAGGACAGCAGCAATTAGGGCAACACCTCAGGCTTTACAGGCTACGGGCCATATGCAGATGTGGATGCGGTGAGAAGAACGTAGAGTAGGTGATGTTGCTGCTGTAGCCCTTTTCCCTGTGAGCCTTTAGCACCTCTTAGTGGTGAGATATAAGAATTGCAATCAGGACTGAGCAGGAATTCACACTATAATGTGGACAGACAGACAGTTTGTGTAAAATACCCCTATATGCTCTTTGGACAGAGTAGTTATTTCAGACATTCTCTGTTTGTCAAGCCCCTATTAGTGTACTATGTAGATCCTATGTAGATATCATCAGAACCACACTAGCCCAAGTCTTTTGTCTGAGAGGGAGCAAAGAAGTTGTCATAACAAGGTAAGCAGTAATGAAGCACAGTCTTTCGGTTTGACTTTCTCCCACTGACTGTAAAATTGAATTTCCTGGCTACAGACATAACCTTTTTGGTTAACCCTTTATGTGTTGTATGGTCATACTGCCTTAAAACCTAGGAGGGTTTTGTTGGACTTGCCAATCATTCATAAACAATAAGCACATGGACAAAGTACATTTTGGTCTGTATTTGGGGATATCTAATTCAAAACTCAATTTCCATTAGCAGACATGAGTGATGGAGAGTTGATGTTAATGACAAAGATGATATTGCTAAGAATATCTTGAAGGAGTTAATCTAAGGATTCTTGTCATCTTTCATTATTTTGAACAGCATTGTAATGAGAGGTTAGAATAAGATTCAGATCGTACTGTATGAGCCCCTGCTGTGTTGCTGGAGGATTAACAGCAGGTGGTATCAAAGACTACATTGAGTAGTCACTCATCACACTCCTGCATGGGTTTGGCTCAAAGTCAACACTCAGACTCATCATATCATAGCATCCTATCATGTCTGCCAATCAACCAGGGTCCTATCTATAGGCTAAAATCCACACTTGTTGAAGTCATGACTTCGTCCCTCTATGTACACTAACAAAGCCAGGCAAGGCTTAATTAATACTTAACTACTGACAATAACAAATACAGTGCCTTCAGAAAGTATTCATGCCCCTTGACTTTTTCCACATTTTGTTGTGTTACAGCCTGAATTTAAAATGGATTAAATGTAGAAGTTTTTGGTCACTGGCCTACACACAATACCCCATAATGTCAAAGTGGAATTATGATTTTTTTATATATATATATATATATATATATACAGTGGGGAGAACAAGTATTTGATACACTGATGATTTTGCAGGTTTTCCTACTTACAAAGCATGTAGAGGTCTGTAATTTTTATCATAGGTACACTTCAACTGTGAGAGACGGAATCTAAAACAAAAATCCAGAAAATCACATTGTATGATTTTTAAGTAATTAATTTGCATTTTATTGCATGACATAAGTATTTGATCACCTACCAACCAGTAAGCATTCCGGCTCTCACAGACCTGTTAGTTTTTCTTTAAGAAGCCCTCCTGTTCTCCACTCATTACCTGTATTAACTGCACCTGTTTGAACTCGTTACCTGTATAAAAGACACCTGTCCACACACTCAATCAAACAGACTCCAACCTCTCCACAATGGCCAAGACCAGAGAGCTGTGTAAGGACATCAGGGATAAATTGTAGACCTGTACAAGGCTGGGATGGGCTACAGGACAATAGCCAAGCAGCTTGGTGAGAAGGCAACAACTGTTGGCACAATTATTAGAAAATGGAAGAAGTTCAAGATGACGGTCAATCACCCTCGGTCTGGGGCTCCATGCAAGATCTCACCTCGTGGGGCATCAATGATCATGAGGAATGTGAGGGATCAGCCCAGAACTACACGGCAGGACCTGGTCAATGACCTGAAGAGAGCTGGGACCACAGTCTCAAAGAAAACCATTAGTAACACACTACGCCGTCATGGATTAAAATCCTGCAGCGCACGCAAGGTCCCCCTGCTCAAGCCAGCGCATGTCCAGGCCCGTCTGAAGTTTGCCAATGACCATCTGGATGATCCAGAGGAGGAATGGGAGAAGGTCATGTGGTCTGATGAGACAAAAATAGAGCTTTTTGCTCTAAACTCCACTCGCCGTGTTTGGAGGAATAGAAGGATGAGTACAACCCCAAGAACACCATCCCAACCGTGAAGCATGGAGGTGGAAACATCATTCTTTGGGGATGCTTTTCTGCAAAGGGGTCAGGACGAATGCACCGTATTGAGGGGAGGATGGATGGGGCCATGTATCGCAAGATCTTGGCCAACAACCTCCTTCCCTCAGTAAGAGCATTGAAGATGGGTCGTGGCTGGGTCTTCCAGCATGACAACGACACGAAACACACAGCCAGGGCAACTAAGGAGTGGCTCCGTAAGAAGCATCTCAAGGTCCTGGAGTGGCCTAGCCAGTCTCCAGACCTGAACCCAATAGAAAATCTTTGGAGGGAGCCGAAAGTCCGTATTGCCCAGCGACAGCCCCGAAACCTGAAGGATCTGGAGAAGGTCTGTATGGAGGAGTGGGCCAAAATCCCTGCTGCAGTGTGTGCAAACATGGTCAAGAACTACAGGAAACGTATGAGCTCTGTAATTGCAAACAAAGGTTTCTGTACCAAATATTAAGTTCTGCTTTTCTGATGTATCAAATACTTATGTCATGCAATAAAATGCAAATTAATTACTTAAAAATCATACAATGTAATTTTCTGGATTTTTGTTTTAGATTCCGTCTCTCACAGTTGAAGTGTACCTATGATAAAAATTACAGACCTCTACATGCTTTGTAAGTAGGAAAACCTGCAAAATCGGCAGTGTATCAAATACTTGTTCTCCCCACTGTACATCTATTTGTAAGATTCCTCAGTCAAGTAGTGAATATCAAACCCAGATTCAACCACAAAGACCAGGGAGCTTTTCAAAAGCCTTGCAAAGAATGGCACCTATTGGTGGATCGGTAACAATATAAATAAAGCAGACATTGAATATCCCTTTGAGCATGGTGAAGTTATTAATGACACTTCTGGATGGTGTATCAATACACCCAGTCACTACAAATATACAGGCGGACATCCTAACTCAGTTGCCAGAGATGATTTTACCATGAGGACAAAGGTGACTTTAAAATAGTTACAGAGTTTAATGGCTGTGATAGAAGAAAACTGAGGATGGATCAACAACATTGTAGTTACTCCACAATACTAACCTAATGGACAGAGTGAAAAGAAGGACGCCTGTACATAATAAATATATTCCAAAACATTCATCCTGTTTGCAACAACGCACTAAAGTAATACTGCAAAAAATGTGGCAAAGCAATTCACGTTTTGTTTAGGGCAAATCTAATACAGCACGTTACTGAGTACCACTCCATATTTTGAAGCATAGTGATGGCTGCTCATGTAATGTGTACGCTTGTAATCGTTAAGACTGGAGAGTTTTCAGGATAAAAAATAAACTGAATGAGGCACAGACAAAATGCTAGACGAAAACCTGGTTCAGTCTGCTTCCACCAGATACTGGGAAATGAATTCACATTTCTGCAGGACAATAACCTAAAACACAAGGCCAAATCTACACTGGAGTTGCTTACCAAGAAGACAGTGAATGTTCCTGAGTGACCGAGTTACAGTTTTTACTTAAATCTGCTTGAAAATCTATGGCCAGACCTGAAAATGGTTGTCTAGCAATGATCAATAACCAATTTGACAGAGCTTGAAGAATTATGAAATGAATAATGGGCAGATATTGTACAATCCAGGTGTGTAAAGCTCTTAGAGACTTACCCAGAAAGACTCACAGCTGTAATCACTGCCAAAGGTGATTCTAACATGTATTGACTCAGTGGTGTGAATACTTATGTAAATTAAATATTTCTGCATTTAATTTTCAATCAATTTGCAAAAATGTCACTTTGCCATTATAGGGTATTGTGTGTAGATGGGTGAGGGGAAAAAACTATTTAATCAACTTTGAATTCAAGCTGTAACACAAGAAAATTTGGGGTAAGTCAAGGCACTTTACATTTGGGAACTTGCATATCCTGAGGAAGCAGCGGTCCTTTCCTGGTCAATGAAACAAAAAGAAGGCCAATGATAAGACGAAGGCGTAACACACACACATAGACAATTATGCCCCGCCTTCTCCACCTTCCTGCTCCTTGCGTACTCCACCTCTCATTCCCTGTGGCCCGGCCCATGTTTCCCTTCTTCCCCTGTCCCTATGTGAGCGCCTGCCACTCTTGCTCCTGGCTGTGGTGCTGTATCAGTATCATCACTCAGGATGGACTCCCCACCACTCTACCTGCCTCTGCTGCTGCTGACCTGTCTGCTCACCCTCTGTAAGGATCCAGCACTCTACTCTACTTTCTGAGCTCAGATAGGTTACCTTTAGTTCACCTTCTATTCATATGTATGTCTGTCTCTCACATCACTTGCTTTCTATTCTTATTCCTCCTCCTCTGTCTCCCTCCACCTATCTCCACTCACAGGGCAAGGGGCAGGAGCTCAGTCATGTAAGTATGAGATACAATTACTTTCTGTATTTGATGCCACTTTAATAAATGCACCAGAGAGCTGGAAGAGTCCCGGCATAGAGACAGTTTGAGGGCAGTTGGTCCTCTCTACGGTTGATAAGCGGCTATTTTTATGCCTCACACAAAAAAAAATATTTTTGTAGGAAATGGGTATTGTGAGCGTCTGGCTTCCTTGACATTTTCATGTTTTTCATTCGATTTATTGAAGGTATTTTAAGCGGAATACGCAGCTGGTTTCATTGTTTTGTGTCAGCATGTGAACAAGCTTCTGAGATGTTGAACCTCTTTGATCCACCTACATTCTCAGATACTGTAATGGTTTTATTTTTCTCAGCAACTTAGTTCATTCTGAGCTCTTGGTGGGGTATTGAGAGTGAGCTGGTGGCATATAACTGTAATAACAGACCGTATCTATTCCCCGAAGGCTGAGTCACAAATTTGGCTCCAAAGTACTTTTGGCTCAGGTCTCAGCCTTTTCTCCTGCATGGCTGAGCTGTATGTGTTACCTATTCTAAAAGCATTCCCATGGAGGATGTGGAACAAAATGCCCGCTTTGTTGTGTCAGCTCAGGCACAATAGTGTTGTTGGTATTGAGTGCGAACAGGAGCCAAGGTAAGGCCACAGCCCTCCCAGGGGAGGGGACGGATGGTCTGTGTTTGTTAAAGTGTTTTCCTCCTTTCCTTCCTCCTCCACCTCCTGCTTACTGTGCAGTGGAGTGGAGGGCCGCCAGGCACACCTCCTGCTTACTGTGGAGGGCCGCCAGGCACCAGGGAAGGGCCTTCCTCTGTCTGGAGGACTCTACCTGCACTGTAAAGGAGAAAGCACAGAGGGAACTCCCTGGCTAGTCTTGAAGAATAGTCAATTTAGCCTTGGTTATTTTGCACCCCAAATAGTAGTTTGCATTAGCCTTGGATGTCATGGTGTCTTTGTGTGTCTGTCTGTGTGGTTGTCCAGTATTCACCATAGATAGTGTGACACTCAAACTGGACCCAAGTGGCGAGGTAACCAGTGGGACCTTGATGGACCTGAACTGTGAGGTCAGCGTCAGCCATGACCAGTCCCACCCCCTGACACACAGCTTCAACTTCCTGCGAGACGATGTCCTGGTCTACTCCAAAAACACCACCGAACCTGCGGTCCTTCACCAGCTCACCCCGGCCAGGGCTGCCAACTCTGGCACTTACAAGTGCCAGGTCATAGTTCAAGACAAGAGCAAAGGCAGCAGAACCCACAGACTCACCGTCACAGGTACTGCTGAAATGGATCCATGATTATATTGACTTTCTGGTAAAACTCTCTAGGTCTCTAGATCCCGTAGGGCGGTGCACAATTGGCACAGTATCGTCCGGGTTAGGGTTTGGACGGGGTAGGCCGTCATTGTAAATAAGAATTTGTTCTTAACTGACTTGCCTTTTTAAATAAAGGTTAAATAAAATAAAATAAAAATATCTTCATTCGTAATCCATTATATGTAGGTACATACAGTATCAAGTATTTTCCTCCTGATGATGCATGGTATGTGACATCCTAGTGACTGACTGATTGTTCGACCACAGGCTTACAGACGCCTGTGCTGCAGGTGACCTCCCAGATCCTGTTTGAGGGGGATGAGGTGATAGCTACCTGCAGCGCCCCAGAGGAGTCTGGCTCCCTGCTCTTCCACTTCTACCAGGACCAGGAGAAGATCAGGCAGGTGAGGGCCAATGGGAACTCAGTGGAGACCAGGCTGGAGCTGAAGCATGCTGGGGACAATCACCTGCGCTGTTACTTTGAAATCACCATGCTGCCCGACGCTGGGAGGTCCAACAACAGTAACACTGTCAAGGTCATGGTCAAAGGTAAGAGTGGGGTTGAATGCTGACTATAACTGTTGCATTTGTCATTCGAAGGTTCCGGTTCAGATTTATAGTAGCTATGGGCATTATGCTTCTGTGTGATTCAATATATCACCTGTAAAGAAAATAAATGTTGGGTTAAAGAATTTCCCTGTTCTTCTGTTGTATCATTAGAACTTTTCATCACACCCGTCATGAACATTCTTCCTGGTAAAGACGTGATTGAGGGTGACGTTGTCGAGTTTGTCTGTCGAGTGGTGAACCCCCCACCCAATGTGGTGGTCTTCCTGACTAAGGACAAGAGGGTGCTTAAGTCAGCCTTCATTAGTCTCAATCATTCGCTCAGTGTCCTGGCAGAGGACTCTGGGGAGTATGTGTGCAAGGCGGACAGAGGCAATGTGCAGAAAGAAGCCTATAAGAGCATCAAAGTCAAAGGCAAGTATTGGATGTCTGACTGTGTTGTAAAAGGTTGGGCCACATGATGTAATAGTGAGCATTTTCTAACTTAATTTAATGTTTGAATTTAATGTTTCGCCATGCCAAAGTTTCTTTGAATTTAATGTTTGGCCATGCCAAAGTTTCTTTGAATTTAATGTTTCGCCATGCCAAAGTTTCTTTGAATTTAATGTTTGGCCATGCCAAAGTTTCTTTGAATTTAATGTTTCACCATGCCAAAGTTTCTTTGAATTTAATGTTTCGCCAAGCCAAAGTTTCTTTGAATTTAATGTTTCGCCATGCCAAAGTTTCTTTGAATTGAATGTTTCGCCATGCCAAAGTTTCTTTGAATTTAATGTTTCGCCATGCCAAAGTATCTTTGAATTGAATGTTTCGCCATGCCAAAGTTTATTTGAATTTAATGTTTCGCCATGCCAAAGTTTATTTGAATTTAATGTTTCACCATTCCAAAGTTTCTTTGAATTTAATGTTTCGCCATGCCACAGTTTCTTTGAATTTAATGTTTCGCCATGCCAAAGTTTATTTGAATCTAATGTTTCGCCATGCCAAAGTTTATTTGAATTTAATGTTTCGCCATGCCAAAGTTTATTCGAATTTAATGTTTCGCCATGCTAAAGGTTATTTGAATCTAATGTTTCGCCATGCTAAAGTTTATTTGAATTTAATGTTTCGCCATGCCAAAGTTTATTCGAATTTAATGTTTCGCCATGCTAAAGTTTCTTTGAATTTAATGTTTCGCCATGCCAAAGTTTCTTTGAATTTAATGTTTCGCCATGCCAAAGTTTCTTTGAATTTAATGTTTCGCCATGCCAAAGTATCTTTGAATTTAATGTTTCGCCATGCCAAAGTTTATTTGAATCTAATGTTTCACCATGCCAAAGTTTATTTGAATTTAATGTTTCGCCATGCCAAAGTTTATTTGAATTTAATGTTTCGCCATGCCAAAGTTTATTTGAATTTAATGTTTCGCCATGCCAAAGTTTATTTGAATTTAATGTTTCGCCATGCCAAAGTTTATTTGAATTTAATGTTTCGCCATGCCAAAGTTTATTTGAATTTAATGTTTCGCCATGCCAAAGTGTATTTGAATTTAATGTTTCGCCATGCCAAAGTTTATTTGAATTTAATGTTTCGCCATGCCAAAGTTTATTTGAATTTAATGTTTCGCCATGCCAAAGTTTATTTGAATTTAATGTTTCGCCATGCCAAAGTTTATTTGAATTTAATGTTTCGCCATGCCAAAGTTTATTTGAATTTAATGTTTCGCCATGCCAAAGTTTATTTGAATTTAATGTTTCGCCATGCCAAAGTATATTTGAATTTAATGTTTGACACTCTGCTTTTTCTGTCTGATCCCCATAGAGTTGTTTTCCAAGCCAGTCCTGGTGATGAAGCCCAGAGAGGTGTTTGAGACACAGCGCTTCACACTGAACTGTGATACTGACAGCTATTCCCATGAGAGAATCAACATTGGGGACGTGAAGTACTCCTTGTACAGGAACCAGGTCCTACTGACATCAGGAGGGAAATACAGTGCCACAGCACACCCCTCCCTTAATGGAAATTACTCCTGCCAGGCCCAAGCCCAAGGAACAGGCCAAACCAAAAAGATCTTCAAAAACAGCACACAGATTGTCCTCAAGGCAAAAGGTGAGTCTCTCTGTGTGGTGTGGTGGTTAATTTCTTTACTTTCAAATGAGGAGAGACAAACTTATCACACAAGTCAGAGATATACTTAAACTGAATCTTTATTCACTTATTAATAAGGGAGCAGGTCAATACAACACACACATATAAAGTGAATCGATTGAGTGCCCTAAGATAATGATGGCTGGTCGACAAATCACCCTCAGATGATTCGTTGAGAGCCTCGAGACAAAGGTACAAAGGTCTTTTATAACCAAGATACACCCCCTTCAGTCTACATGACAAACAACAGATGTATGGAATGGGTTACAAGTTTAAGATTTGTTTGAAAGATACTGTCTGCTGTGAATTATAAGTATCTGCTGTAAAAACTTCTCATTGTTTAGAAACCAGGGTCTGGCCCGAGCTATCTCTCCCTGGTAGCTTCCAGTCAGGCACACAGACACTAATCATGCTATGGAATGCGATCTTGTCAGGTTTATCACCCAGAAGATATTGTAAATCTTCTGTCAGTGTTAAATTTCCTAGAGGCTCACTTTCAGTAGAACACACACAGATAGATGAGTGTTCTACCAACCCCTTATTATGTTGCATAAAACAACAATTTTCAACCAATTGTCATTTCTGTTCTGACAGTGGATGGGGTCATATTAAAAACACTCTCATTCAACATTCTCAAACATTGCATGTGCTTGATTTTCTAAACAGTTTTTCTCTTCTCTGGTCTCATTCTGTCTTATTCGTTCTCTTTTTTGTTCCCCCTCTCCCTCTGTCAGTGCCTGTGTCAGTCCCTCTTCTGAGTGTGGTAGGAGGCAGGTTGATCCTGGGCAAGCCCTTCCAGCTCCAGTGTCAGAGTGACAACGGTAGTCTGCCCATCACCTACACCCTGCTGAGCCCCTACGGACAAGCTGAGTTCAGGGTGGTCCGCAGACCCTGGGATCTGGCCCTCTTCAACATCACCTCCATCCACAGGAGCACTGACATCCACAGCTTCTCCTGCAAGGCCGAGAACTACCCCAGTCAGCCCCACATGGAGAGCTCAGGAGAGCACCTCCGACGCACTGCCACCATCATAGGTGAGTTGGCCACACCACCTGTTTATAACAGAACCAAATGTATATATATATACATACATACATACATACATACATACATACATACATACATACATACATACATACATACATACATACATACATACATACATACATACATACATACATACATACATACATACATACATACATACATACATACATACATACATACACCTACATATGGCTCTGGCTTATAAAAGGGAGATGCTGGTACAGTCAGTCTAACTGATGATATAGTAGATTTATTGTAATGACTCAACAACATTAATTCCCCACAGAGCCAGTGTCCAGGCCAGTACTGACCGTGACACCCAACATGGGGGACGTGGCTGAGGGGGAGAACCTGACCCTAACCTGCACTGTCCAGCGGGGCACGCCCCCCATCACCTACACATGGTATCACACAAAGAGTGCCCTGCCCCTGCTGTCCAAGACCACCAATGACATGCGATTATCCCACTCGGTTCAAGGTGTCAGTAGAGAGCATGGAGGCGGATACTACTGCGTCACTAACAACCCATCCAATGACAGCCAGAGGAGTGCCATGGTCACTGTTGGAGGTGAGAGGGGAAGGGATCTGCAGATGAAAGTATTATCACACAAACACACTGGTGTGTGACTAGAAGTCCTTTAGCTAAATCCACTGTGGCTGAGCTTGACCTGAGGTAACCTCTGTAACCTTGCTGTCTGCAGTGAAGTTGGCTGGCTGGAAGAAGGGGCTGATCGCAGCATTCTGCATCCTGCTCACAGTGTCTCTCATCATCATTATCCTCGTTAAGAAATGCCTTCTTCCATTCAGAAGAGAGAGAACAGTGGAACTCTCAGTGTGAGTAGGCTTTGATTTCATCATACTACCATAGTCTATTCACAAACCATTGAATGTACAGGTGATGCACAATTCTTTGTTTGGGAAGATGTGAATATTAAAGCGATAAAGGTCATATAGGAGTTTCCTGTTTAATTGTTCATTGTGTTTTCTTGTTCCCCTCTCTCAGGAAGCCAGCAAGCACTAAAACAGACGAGACTCTGAGACTGACCCATGGAGAAGTCAATGAGGCTGCCAATGGTAAGATCTGTCTACTGATTTACTGTACAGTAGAACCTATATCTGCTGTCAGGACTTCACACTGCTAAACCATTGGCCCATGATAGAAAGTTTATGAAGTCTTGCAGACCCCTACCATCTCAGCCCTAACCTTGCTCCAACCCTTCATCCTCTCAAGATGTCATCTTTCCTCTCTGTGTGTTCCTTCCTCCTAGCTTGGCTCAGGGTAAAGAGCAGGTGAGGGGATGCATACCTAATATGGCAAAGCAATGAATGTTTCATCCAATTGGATGTGACCGGTGTCCTGTATGACTGACCCCTGGTCTCTGTGTTTTGCAGTCACTCCTGGGGTCATGGGAAGGAGCATCTGGAGTGATCACGTCTCAGGCTCAGGTGAGTGTACCAGAGTTCATGAGGTCAACTCCTACATTTCAACAGTAGGAGCATTAACTATGTAACTATTCATGTCTAACATTAAGTGTGACTATTGTAGAGTCTGACGACCAGACCAGCGAGGAAGCTACTGAGGTACCTGAGCCACGATACACTGAGGTCCATCCCCAGGAGGTAGACCCCACCAGAGGTAAAAGACTGACCCATCCTCTTAGCTGGGAGGTGCTAGGCTTCAAATACGCATGTCAACATTATTATTGATCTATTGCTTAATGTCAAATAATCATGAGCTGTCCACTTGCATTTTTTGATTATGTCCCTATGAAGCATTTGTTTATGCATTTCTAGCCCCCGTGAAGAAAGGCACAGACACAGTGTACAGCGAAGTGCGGAATTCGAATCAAGGTAAGACTAACATCCTGTTCAATGTTCACTGAAGCCCTCTATACACTAAGAAACAGCTAATTAGATGGGCTTCTTCTCTGGGGTTTGAGAAATGTGCCATGCAGGAAACCAGGCCAGGCCTAACTCTAAACATCTGCATTGTCAGTGAGAGAGGGTGCCGTTAAGCCGGCCGCTTAGCCAGCTGTCCACTTCCTGCTCTCATCAAAGGGAACTTCCTGTTATTACAATCCAACCCAAACACAGGGTGCATCTGTCAAGCGGAGTCAGAGGACAGACTGCTCCCTTGTTTACCCCTGAAATAAGAACCCACACGCCAACCATATTGTCCATTGTTGAGTAATTGACCTACTCCTTGCAAATGTCAATGGTATTTGTATCAAACAATGTTGCAGCGCAGGGGAAGAGAAAACAATCATGGGCTTTGGCCTGCCTCTACATTGTCAAACAATGGGCTTGTCGGCAGGGAAACTGACTAGTAACACACACATGAATGGTTGTAATGTGATAAGCCCAAGGTGTCAGTCTTGAGGAGAGGTGGAGGCTCTGGATAGAGGGTGTTGTTTTGGGGAAGGGGGAGGTTCTGGGTGGAGGGTGTTGTTTTGGGGAAGGGGGAGGGGGAGGCTCTGGGTGGAGGATGTTGTTTTGGGGAAGGGGGAGGCTCTGGGTGGAGGGTGTTGTTTTGGGAAAGGGGGAGGTTCTGGGTGGAGGGTGTTGTTTTGGGAAAGGGGGAGGTTCTGGGTGGAGGGTGTTGTTTTGGGGAAGGGGGAGGCTCTGGGTGGAGGGTGTTGTTTTGGGGAAGGGGGAGGCTCTGGGTGGAGGGTGTTGTTTTGGGGAAGGGGGAGGTTCTGGGTGGAGGGTGTTGTTTTGGGGAAGGGGGAGGCTCTGGGTGGAGGATGTTGTTTTGGGGAAGGGGAAGGTTCTGGGTGGAGGGTGTTGTTTTGGGGAAGGGGGAGGTTCTGGGTGGAGGGTATTGTTTTGGGGAAGGGGGAGGTTCTGGGTGGAGGGTGTTGTTTTGGGGAAGGGGGAGGCTCTGGGTGGAGGGTGTTGTTTTGGGGAAGGGGGAGGTTCTGGGTGGAGGGTGTTGTTTTGGGGAAGGGGGAGGCTCTTGGTGGAGGGTGTTGTTTTGGGGAAGGGGGAGGTTCTGGGTGGAGGGTGTTGTTTTGGGGAAGGGGGAGGTTCTGGGTGGAGGGTGTTGTTTTGAGGAAGGGGGAGGCTCTGGGTGGAGGGTGTTGTTTTGGGAAAGGGGGAGGTTCTGGGTGGAGGGTGTTGTTTTCCTGAGCTTGTCTCCTGCTCTTGTTTTTGCAGGTGAGTCAGAGTCCGAACAAGCTGACGGCGTAAGTAGAGCAATGTACTAACAAATACACTCATGTACGTAACAGTACTGTTTTACATACAGTACATAGACCTTATGACTTTGTTTTGTCTTAGAGGGACCCCTTATGGAGAAAATAAGATTCAACACAGGAGGAGGAAACTGCTGGAATACACAGAAACAGACACAGGCTTCTTCTTGTAATTTGTATTTTATTTTGTCTATTTCAGCAAGGCTCAGTTGAGTATGCCCAGTTAAACCACAATGACCATGAGTCAGAAGAACCAGAGCACGAACCAGAACAAGAACCCCGGCCTGAACCAGAGCCAGAACCAGAACAAGGATCAGAGCAAGACGGACAACTTGAATGACCACCATCAATATTTATTCTCTAATTTATTCAGACCATTGAACAACTGGAGCTGTTATTGATTTGAATGCATTTGTATATTTTCTATATTTTTTACACCTCTTCTTCTTCTTAACCTTTTGTACAGTCTTTAAATGCCTGTAATTATGCCTTTGTGAATTGAGAATAAAACAATGCAGCAGAATGGGAGACCTTGTCCTGTGTCTCAATGAGAAAAAAATTGTTATTGACGGTTTCCGTCATCTCTCCTGAGAACGTGCACATGGGATGTTTTCCTCCATTGTGAGCTGAGCTCCATGGACAGGAAGGAAACCTTTGAAGCCTGCAGGGTGTAGTGACAGTCAGGCACTGTGACACCCCCTTAGAGAAGTGTAACAATATGAGAAAAGAAAGTCTATACCCCCTGGTGGGTGACCAGGCAAACCACTCTCCCTCTCCTGACCAGAGGAGGGCAGCACCTTGCTTATGATTCAGTAGGGAAACTTGGTGCCACACTGCTGAACTCATGTGAGAGGCTTCCACTGTATTTTAGCATCAAGGCATATCAGTTTCAGTTTCCATCCTTTCATGGCTTTGATTGACTCAGACAAGTAGTGACTCAATAAGTTATGAGGTCATGCAGGAGTCAATTCCTTTTCTCAGTAGTTGGCTACCAGAGGAGATTAAAAACAGAGAAACAAACTTTAAAGTGTAGGCTATATTGTCTTTGTACAAAGGTGTACACCGAACTGCAGTAATTTCAGAACCTCTCTTCAGTCCGGGAAGGCTAGTGGAGTCTTCACGCCCAAGGGAACACAACAACATTACATTAGTAAGGTCTGTGCCATCACATATCCTTGATCACAAAATGTAAATATCTATATTAGCTATAATGTATTTGTTTATTCAAAAAGCTTAATGAGACATCACCAAGGTGATCTGAACAACAACGGCCTATAGTCCACAAGAGGTTGATTCGTTCATTAATGTCATGGGACATGTTGTTGACAGTCCAGCTCATGCGGATTTGCCTTTTGACCAGGAGGCTCTTAGGGACGTTGAAAGACTGACCAACCCTGTGTGAAAAGCCATAAAGTCCTGACAACACAGCTAAACACCCACAGCCTGCCACCCACTTAAATGCTCTCAACTACATTCCCAGTTCAGTCTAACGTATACTGTATACCACAGCCCTTAGGATGAAGCATTTATCTTCATTAGAGATAGCCCAGTCCCTTGTTTGGATTATGTTTCAGTTATTTGTGTGTGCATGTTTCAGCTGTGTGTGTGTGTTTGTGTGCGCACCTGTGTGTGACAGAGAGGGGGCAGTACAGAGGGGGAAGTAAGGGTGAACCCAAGAGAGAGAGAAAGAGAGAGCTCTAGTGACAGTGTGTCTAAGCTAGCGCTCTTCCTTCCCCACCTCAGGTCATGTTGAGTTTGAATCGCCATCCTAGCAAGCAAAAATGTAAGGAAAAGTTCAGAGTGACAAGTCCAGCCACCTTTAGTGTAGTCAAACTATTCACTATTGGTTCTCGTACTGGGAAGTTCAAAATGTAACAAAACACGACAATATTTAATGTCCATGCAAATCTATTTTGTATTATGATACGGTAAGAAAGAAAATAAGTACTGCTATTTTAGGTAATCCCCCAAGGGGAAGACAAAACTATCGATAAAGACGGCCCCTTTAAGAGGAGGCCTTGGGTCCAAAGAGTCATCTATGAATGGATCGTTTTCCAAAATGCGTTCCAAAATGAAAACCGAATCCATCTCCATGTCTCAGCAGTCTGGAGCTCTGCAGGTTGTTATTACTGTATCGTTACATCACACGCTGCAGTTTCAGCTTTTAGAGTGTGGGTGAATTAATCATATTACTTAACAGGTCTGCCCTGACAGCGGTTAGCAGCATATTTTGAGAACTGGCAGCTGGGGGTCATGTGCCGCTATGGAATTAAAATGACTATAGCAGAAGTAGAATAAATAAGAATATGGTGGCTGGGTATTAATGAGCGGGTATTAACCTGTTCAAGCAATTTCTGGACGACATTTATTATAGCTCAGATTGGCTTTTTAATTTTCAACTTCACAATAATAAAGCCAAAGTGCTATATGTTTACACCCTGTGTCCTATACTATTTTCCTCCGCAAGGACACTACATACAGAAATAACCACAAGTTTGGTGAATCTGCTGAGGCCATCTCCTGCATACCTTGCGGCGTCAACCCGGCCACCATCCCCTCCAAACCCTGACATGTCCTGGCCATGGATGGTGCTGGCCTCTTCAGAGGGCCTGGTCTGATGTTTGAAGAGCCTGTCTACCCTGTCAAATACACGCTGCTGCATTTACCATGTTCCTGCATCCATCATGTGAGGTCATGTGCTGTCATAGACGCTGTGGATTCCTGTTACATGTCATCTGCCCATCTGCACAGGAGAAGACCAGACGGTATGTCCTCCATAGTCACAAGACCAATGGCGTGGTAACTAGATAGGACAGGTTTTCTTAATGTCTTTATAATGTTGATACAGTAGGAGAGAGTGATAAATGTGTCTTTGGAACTTTTCACATTTAGAAGTGTGGGACGCTGTGTCCCTTTATTTTTACTGCCTGTGTGTTCGTGTCTCAGCAAGGAAACCTGATCTGGCCCCTCCTGTATCTGAAGCAGGATTCTAGCTACACCATTGGCTACGCTGCTAAAATTGGCACGTTGACCCCTATGAATATTATGTTTTTCACTTGGCCTTATGGGGCCAGTGTTGTGCACTGCTGAGACTCAGTGGTGAGGTCATCGTGGCAGCAGGTTCATTGTTCTTAGATTTGCTACTATCACAAATTAAGACGTTTCCAGGTACTTATGAGCTTGTGCTTTCCAGTTGTACACATTGTTCAAGTTTACTGTGTTTTACAGATGTCGCAAAATACTGCTTATTAGCAGACACCATAGTTACAGCTAAAGCCTCTATTACTAATGTACTTGATAGCCCACAACAGCACACTAAGCACTGCCTCTGCAATACATGTTTTAAGTTTTTTTTTAAATGATGATTATAATCAAAGACCTGAGGGCGTGGCAAATTGTCAACATGATACACTGACCCAGTCTGTAGACTAGAGGAGGATACAGAAAGGATCCATCAAACACATGTGTTGTGTCATTATAGTGGTCTCTGACTTGTGGTCAGACTCAATCAGGTGAAGCAAACTTACACTTACACCTTTTTTGCTTCCTCCTCATGGTATGGCTAGTTACCTGACTTGCCTATCTATCATCATCTCTTCTCTAACTCTTCTCAGTACAACTGCTCCTTCAATTTCTACGCTGCTCTCAATATTCCCTGGTATTCGTGTTTCCATGCATACATTTTGGATGTAAACTTTATGTTCATTTTCCCCCTTTCATGAGTAATGGATCAGCTCATCTGATTCAAATCTCAGTCAGTCATTTAAGTCATGTAAACAAGCAACAAGGTATGTCATACTGTATAACACTACATACGAACAATAGAGCAGGTTTACACAAACAAGCCCAGCTCCCATAGTCCTACATTTGTTATTTCCACATCTTTATCCTAACATTGATAATATAACTCCTGCAATGTTAAACAGGTGGCTACTATCTGTTTCCCCATGTTCACTGAACAAAAATATAAAACGCAACAATTTCAAAGATTTTTCTGAGGTACAGTTCATATAAGGAAATCAGTCAATTTAAATAAATGAATTAGGCCCTAATCTATGGATTTCACATGACTGGGAATACAGATATGCATCTATTGGCCATAGATTCCTTAACAAAAAAGGTAGGGGTGTGGATCAAAAACCAGTCAGTATCTGGTGTGACCACCACTTACCTTATGCAGCGTGACATCTCCTTCGCATAGAGTTGATCAGGCTGTTGATTGTGGCCTGTGGAATGTTGTTCCACTCCTTTTCAATGGCTGTGTGAAGTTGCTGGATATTGGCGGGAACTGGAACACGCTGTCTTACACGTCAATCCAGTGCATCCTAAACAGGCTCAATGGGTGACATGTCCGGTAAGTATGCAGGCCATGGAAGAAGTGGGACATTTTCAGCTTCCAGGAATTGTGTGCAGATCTTTGCGACATGGGGCCGTGCATTATCATGCTGAAACATGAGGGGATGGCGGCGGATGAATGGCACGATAATGGGCCTCAGAATCTCTTCACGGTCTCTCTGTGCATTCAAATTGCCATTGTTAAAATGCAATTGTGTTCATTGTTCGTAGCTTATGCCTGTCCATACCATAACCCCAGCGCCAACATTGACATCAGCAAACCGCTCGCCCACACGACACCATCAGCCATCTGTCCGGACAGTTGAAACCGGAATTCATCCGTGAAGAGCAAACTTCTCCTACGTGCCAGTGGCCATCGAAGGTGAGCATTTTCCCACTAAAGTCGGTTACGACGCCAAACTGCAGTCAGATCAAGACCTTGGTGAGGACAACGAGCATGCAGATGAGCTTTGTGCAGAAATTCTTTGGTTGTGCAAACCCACAGTTTTATTAGCTGTCCAGGTGGCTGGTCTCAGACGATCTCGCAGGTGAAGAAGCTGCATGTGGAGGTCCTGTGCTGGCGTGATTACACATGGTGAGGCCGGTTGGACGTACTGCAAATTCTCTAAAATGACGTTGGAGGGGGCTTATTGTAATGAAATGAACATTCAATTCTCTGGTAACAGCTCTGGTGGATATTCCTGAAGTCAGCACGCCAATTGCACGCTCCCTCAAAACTTGAGACATCTGTGGCATTGTGTTATGTGACAAAACTGCACATTTTAGAGTGGCCTTTTATTGTCCCCAGCACAAGGTGCACCTGTTTAATGATCATGCTGTTTGATTTAAGATGACATATGGAATTGTTTTAAGATGGTAATACCATGGATAATTTAGGTATTTGATTTTAAATTATGTTCTTTTTTTTATCCGCTTCCTGATATACCACACCTGTCATGTGGATGGATTATCTTGGCAAAGGAGAAATGCTCACTAACAGGGATGTAAACAAATTTGTTCACAGAATTTGAGAGAAATAAGCTTTTTGTGAGTATGGAACATTTCTGAGCTCTTTTATTTCAGCTCATGAAACATGTTGTGTTTATATTTTTCTTCAGTATAACTACAGAGGGTAAAGCTTTGATTTAGATCATTCGTATGTTCAGATATTGAATATATCATACTTGTGTAGTACTTTTTTTGTAGCACAGTTATTTACGTAGTAAAATGGTAATTACTTAAGCAACCTTTTTTTAACTAGGCAAGTCACTTAAGAGCAAATTCTTATTTACAATGACGGCCTACCCTGGCCAAAGCTGGGCCAATTATGCATGGATTTGAACCAGGGACCACTTGTGCTAGACATGCAGTGCCTTAAACCGCTGCGCCACTCGGGAGTCCTGTGGGGTAGACAACCACCGGCATAACATGTCATTGGAATCCTATTAACACCCACTGTGTACGTTGCCCGTACGTTGACAATGGGCCGTGCGGTGCATTCTGGGTAAACTCCGACAAGGAGAACTCTCCTTCAAGGAGTCAATTGGGCGCTAGCACAAAAACCCAACACGAGCAAGAATTACATGAACAAGAACCTCAACATTACAAATATTTTCCAGGATTTAAGATAATTAACTTGTTCTCTGTAATATCGTATAGCTTTAGGCAGGTTTCTCGACTCCTACCCTGACTTTTATAAGGGATTTGTCACGATCGTCGTAACTTTGAGGAAGAGTGGACCAAGGCGCAGCGTGATAACAATAAATCTTCTTTAATGAAGACAAACAAAACACTTACAAACGAACAAAAACGTGAAGCTAAACAAACTACGTGCACACATGCAACATCGACATAGACAATTACCCACAATAGCCTAATGCCTATGGCTGCCTTAAATATGGCTCCCAATCAGAGACAATGAAAGACAGCTGTCTCTGATTGAGAACCATTCAGGCAACCATAGACATACCTAGACACCTACACTAAACACAACCCCATAACCTCTACAAAAACCCCTATACAATACAACCACCCAAGACGAGACAAATACACACAAACATCCCCCCTGTCACACCCTGACCTAACCAAAATATTACAGAAAACAAAGATAACTAAGGCCAGGGCGTGACAGGATTTCTGCCTGTCTGTCTAGTCTAGACTCTAGTGGCCATGTGTATGTTGTCTAGTATATCATGGGCAGGATAGACTCTAACAATGGGAATTCCAAACCACCCATTGTATAAACAATAATAACCAATGAATGATCAATTCTTATACAATTTACTGCTATACAATCAATTCTTATATGATTTGTATCTAAAGTAGTCAATACTATTAAATTGTATTTAGAGTAATGAATATAACTAATTGAATAACTAACTATTTGGCCTAATAATATCTGTCTCTTCATAATATCATGCATTATTTGATCCCTAATGGCAACTAATTCTAAACTGGTGGTAGGAACTTTAAGTTCTCAAATCAACTCTTCATATGACCTTTCATATGAGAGACCCAACATAGGTTGGTTTCTCTGTCCACTGGTAAACGATAGATCAGCAGAGCTGAGGAGGAGGTTTCGTAAGCATGGATGGCTGCAGGGCAGAGATTGACTGTGTGTGGTTGTCATCTTTAATAGGACTAATAAGTCCTGTCAGCTTGGCAATAGATAGGTGTGTATATTTTACATAACCTCTATGTTTCCTTGAAAAGCTCTCTTGGCAGGTGCATGACTGAAGACAGCGCAGCCCCAACCTGCTGGCCTGCAATAGGTCAAACTCCAGCTGGAAATTCTATTTGTGTTACGTAATTAGGTCACGCAGCTTGCTTCCCCCTTTTTTTTTACCATCCAATCTTTTGCCCGCTGGCTACTCAGTTGAATTCATTCCTGTCATGCAACCTCCACAGCTACTAACGAGGAACGGTATGCCAGAGATATGCCCCAACGGTGTGACAATAAGAGGTCACAGGGGCGAGAGCTCCTGCAGGCTGATCCTCCATGGTGGGAGCAGTGTTGATAAGGGCACACACTACATGGATATTGTGTCAGATATTAAGGAGGGATTAGTCTTGAGGTAAGTTTCAATAAGTCCATTAGTTGTCACGGTTATAATGGACCTGTGTGTCCACCATGACATGGGATCTTATATTTTGCATTTATGTCAGTGTCCTCTCCTTAATGGAAATTTCATAGGTAGGAATGATGACTGGTAAATGGTCTTGTCTGCACTTTGCTATAGAGGATGCCATCTGAAGATTGTCCAGAATGACATTGTTCTTTGATGTGGAGGGTACAAGTTTGTAAAGGTTAGTTTACTGCATGTTACTTGTTTTAATCACTATCTGTCCTCCTATCCATTGGCTGCTGAATGCCAACCATTCCCAGGGCAAAACTCAGTCACATGCCCCCATTGTGTAATCAAACATCAACAAATTAAATGCCCACACAGCTGGCCTTTCACCCCACCCTCATTTTCCGGAGATGCAGGCCCGGCTCGGGTAACCCTATCCCCAGACAAGCAGGCCTGCACCCTGGCTTTCTCCCCTCCGTGTGAAGTCCGGACACTCCTGCTCTGGCTGTGGACTGGACAGCTGCTGGCCCTGTTTACTGCTGCGGCCCTTCATGGGTTAGCATTCTTCATACCTGGTCACTGTCAGCAGCTACAGCCCCTCACTGTGGCCCGTGTCTCCAACGGGAGCACACAAAGCACTATTCTAAACATACTAAACACATAAAACTAGTGATCCCTTTGGAACAGCTTTGGCTCTGTAAAGCGGGAAGCCTTTTAACATTGGTTTGCTTTCGGTCATATGAACCTATTAGGTCAGCGGTGTTAATGGGGTGATTTGTACGGTCAGTAAGTTCCCAGGTTCAAATGTTCTGATCCATTATACGGTGCCTTGCAAAAGTATTCATCCCCCTTGACGTTTTTCCTATTTTGTTGCATTACAACCTGTAATTTAAATGGATTTTTATTTGGGTTTCATGTAATGGACATACACAAAATAGTCCAAGTTGGTGAAGTGAAATGAAAAAAATTACTTGTTTCAAAACATTCTCAAAAAATAAACTGAAATGTGGTGCGTGCATATGTATTCCCCCCCTTTGCTACGAAACCCCTAAATAAGATCTGGTGCAACCAATTGCCTTCAGAAGTCACATAATTAGTTAAATAAAGTCCACCTGTGTGCAATCTAAGTGTCACATGATCTGAGTATAAATACACCTGTTCTGAAAGGCCCCAGCTGTCACGCGGGACTAGGTGGGTGCAGGAATCAGACGCAGAGAGAGTTCCACTGGGGTATAGTGCTCTTTACTAAGGCACACACAAAATATAGGCCCAACAATACAGGGCGCGGACATACAACGTGACAACCCAAAAACCACAGGGTGTCAAGTGTAAGAAAGAAAATACACCTCAGCCTACAATGCACACACGTAACAAAATAAAGACAATCCCGCACAAAACAAGGGCGGGTCTACCTACTAAATATAGGGAAGCTCATTAAACAAAAACAGAAACACAGGTGAAACTAATAAGACAAAACAAACAGACAAACGAAAAAGGGATCGGTGGCGGCTAGTAGGACGGTGACGACGACCGCCGAGCACCGCCCGATCAGGCAGGGGAGCCAACTTCTGCGGAAGTCATGACAGTACCCCCCCCCCCCCCCCCTGACGCGCGGCTCCCGCAGCGTGCCGCCACCGGCCTCGAGGACGACCCGGAGGGCGAGGCGCCGGGCGATCCGGGTGGAGACAGTGGAAGTCTCTCAGTAGAGAAGGATCCAAAATGTCCCCCACCGGAACCCAGCATCTCCCCTCCGGACCGTACCCCTCCCAGTCCACGAGGTACTGTAGGCCCCTCACCCGGCGTCTCGAGTCCAGAATGCCACGCCGGGGACTCCTCGATGTCCAGAGGGGGCGGAGGAACCTCAGGCACCTCACCTTCTTGCAGGGGACCAGCCACCACTGGCCTGAGGAGAGACACATGAAACGAGGGGTTAATACGGTAATACCTAGGAAGTTGTAACCTGTAACACACCTCGTTTATTCTCCTCAGGACTTTAAACAGCCCCACACACTGTGGCCCCAGCTTCCGACAGGGCAGGCGGAGGGGCAGGTTTCGGGTCGAGAGCCAGACCCTGTCCCCCGGTGTGAACACGGGGGCCTCACTGCGGTGCTGGTCAGCGCTCCTCTTCTGCCGTTCTCCCGCTAACCTTAGCGATTCCTGGATGGCTTTCCAGGTGTCCTTGGAGCGCTGTACCCATTCCTCTACCGCAGGAGCCTCGTTCTGGCTCTGATGCCATGGGGCCAGGACCGGCTGGTAACCTAACACACACTCAAAAGGGGACATGTTCGTTGAGGAGTGGAGGAGGGAGTTCTGAGCGAGCTCAGCCCAAGGAACATACCTCGCCCACTCACCAGGCCGGTCCCGGCAATATGACCGCAGAAACCTGCCCACATCCTGGTTTACGCGCTCCACCTGCCCATTACTCTCGGGGTGAAAACCCGAGGTCAAGCTGACCGAGACCCCTAGTCTCTCCATAAACGCCCTCCAAACTCTGGACGTGAATTGGGGGCCCCGATCAGAAACGATGTCCTCAGGCACCCCATAGTACCGGAAGACATAGGTAAACAAGGCCTCCGCAGTCTGCAGGGCCGTAGGGAGACCGGGCAACGGGATGAGACAGCAAGACTTAGAAAACCGATCTAACGTCCTTAGCCACGTGGGCCACCAGTATCTCCCTCTAAGACTCCGCACTGTCCTCTCGATGCCAGGATGACCCGAGGAGGGGAGAGTATGAGCCCAACGGATTAGCTTATCCCGGACCCCCCCTGGCACGTACTGAGCCCCCGCTGGACAGTTAGGGGGGGCCGTCTCTAACCGTGAGGCTCTCTCTATCTCCGCGTCCACCTCCCATACCACCGGTGCCACGAGACATGAAGGTGGAATGATGGGAGTTGGCTCAACGGACCGCTCCTCGGTATCATAGAGGCGGGACAGCGCGTCGGCTTTGGTGTTTTGGGAGCCTGGCCGGTACGAGATGGTGAACTGAAACCGGGTGAAAAACATGGCCCATCTAGCCTGACGCGGATTTAGTCTCCTCGCTGCCCAGATGTACTCGAGATTACGATGGTCAGTCCAGATGAGAAAAGGGTGTTTCGCCCCCTCAAGCCAATGTCTCCACACCTTCAGAGCCTTGACTACAGCTAACAACTCCCGGTCCCCCACGTCATAGTTTCGCTCCGCCGGACCGAGCTTCCTCGAAAAGAAGGCACAAGGGCGGAGCTTGGGTGGTAAGCCCGAGCGCTAGGACAGCACGGCCCTGACCCCCGCCTCGGACGCGTCCACCTCCACTATGAACGCTAAAGAGGGGTCCGGGTGCGCCAACACGGGCGCATTGGTGAACAGCTCCTTCAGACGACTGAAAGCTCTGTCCGCCTCTGCTGACCAACGCAAGCGCACTGGTCCTCCCTTCAGCAGTGAGGTAATGGGAGCAGCCACCTGACCAAAACCCCGGATAAACCTCCGGTAGTAATTGGCAAACCCTAAAAACCGCTGCACCTCTTTCACCGTGGTCGGAGTCGGCCAATTACGCACGGCTGTAACACGGTCACCCTCCATCCCCACCCCGGAGGTGGAAATACGATAACCCAGGAAGGAAGCGGCCTGTTTGAAGAACTCACATTTCTCCGCCTTGCAATACAGGTCATGCTCCAGCAGTCGCCCAAGTACCTTACGCACCAGAGACACATGCGCCGCGCGTGTGGCAGAGTAGATCAAGATGTCATCGATGTACACTACCACTCCCTGCCCGAGCAGGTCTCGGAGAATCTCATCTACGAATGATTGGAAGACGGCTGGAGCATTTTTCAACCCATATGGCATGACGCGGTACTCATAATGGCCAGATGTAGTACTAAATGCGGTTTTCCACTCATCTCCTCCCCGGATACGTACCAGATTATACGCACTCCTCAGGTCCAGTTTTGTGAAGAAGCGCGCCCCGTGAAATGATTCCACCGCCGTAGCGATGTGAGTTAGTGGGTAACTAAACCCCACTGTGATGGAATTTAGACCTCGATAATCAATGCACGGACCCAGACCTCCCTCCTTCTTCTTCACAAAAAAGAAGCTCGAGGAGACGGGTGATGCGGAGGGCCGAATGTACCCCTGTCCCAGCGATTCAGTAACATATGTCTCCATAGCTACTGTCTCCTCCTGGGACAATGGATACACATGACTCCTAGGAAGTGCAGCGTTCTCCAAGAGGTTTATCGTGCAGTCCCCTCGACGATGGGGTGGTAAATGGGTCACCCTCTTTTTACTGAAGGCGATAGCCAAATCGGCATATTCAGAGGGAATGCGCACGGTGGAAACCTGGTCTGGACTCTCCACCGTAGTCGCACCAACGGCAACTCCTATACACCTGCCTGAACACTCCTCTGACCACCCCTTAAGAGCCCCCTGTCGCCAGGAAATCACCGGGTTGTGCTGAGCTAGCCAGGGAATTCCCAACACCACTGGAAACGCAGGTGAATCGATAAGGAACAGACTAATCTGCTCCTTATGACTCCCCTGCGTTACCATGTCCAGCGGCACCGTGGCCTCCCTGACCATTCCTGACCCTAATGGTCGGCTATCTAAGGAGTGCACGGGGAAAGGTAGGTCTAACGACACAAGAGGAATCCCTAGCCTTAACGCGAGGCCCCGATTTATGAAATTCCCAGCTGCGCCTGAATCGAATAGCGCCTTATGCTGTAGAGAGGGAGAAAACCCAGGGAAAGAGGTTAACACATACACATGACCAACAGGAAGCTCTGGGTGAGTCTGGTGCTGACTCACCTGGGGGGATCGAGTAGTGCTCCGCCTGCCCTCCCGACTCCCAGACGAGTTCCTCCAGCACCGGTCGGCCGCGTGTCCTCGCCGACCACAACTGGTGCAGGAGGACACTCCTCCTCCGGTCCCCCTCGAAGCTGCCCCCCCTAACTCCATAGGGATAGGAGCAGGAGGGCTGGGAGGTGGAAACGACAGGACCTGTTCCGAACGTCCTCGGGCAGCCAGCAGGTTGTCGAGACGGACGGCCATGTCAATGAGTTCATCCAGCGTGAGGGTGGTGTCCCGACACGCTAGCTCCCTGCGGACGTCCTCCCTGAGGCTGCATCGGAAATGGTCTATCAAGGCCCTGTCGTTCCACCCTGCTCCTGCGGCCAAGGTCCTGAACTCCAGGGCAAAGTCCTGTGCGCTCCTCGTCTCCTGACGCAGGTGGAACAGCCATTCACCCGCCGCACGACCCTCTGGTGGGTGGTCAAACACAGCTCGGAATCGGCGGGTGAACTCGGGGTAATGATCCCTCGCCGAGTCTGGACCATTCCACACTGCGTTGGCCCACTCGAGAGCTCGTCCAGTCAGACAGGAGACGAGGGCGCTCACGCTCTCCTCTCCGGAGGGAGTAGGACGAACGGTCGCCAGGTAAAGTTCCAGTTGTAGAAGGAAACCCTGACACCCAGCCGCCGTTCCATCATACTCCGTGGGAGCGCCAGCCGAAGAGCCCCGGAGCCGGATGCGGTAGCAGGAACAGGAGGTGCTGGAGGAGGGGGTGCTGGAGATGAGGTGGGAAGGCCACTCCTCTCCATCATTTGATCCATAGCAGAACCAATCCTGTGGAGGACACTGGTATGATGGAGGACCCTTTCCTCCATCGATGGGAGAGGAGATGCGGCTGCTCCTGCTGATTCCATTTCCGGTGCGGGATTCTGTCACGCGGGACTAGGTGGGTGCAGGAATCAGACGCAGAGAGAGTTCCACTGGGGTATAGTGCTCTTTACTAAGGCACACACAAAATATAAGCCTAACAATACAGGGCGCGGACATACAACGTGACAACCCAAAAACCACAGGGTGTCAAGTGTAAGAAAGAAAATACACCTCAGCCTACAATGCACACACGTAACAAAATAAAGACAATCCCGCACAAAACAAGGGCGGGTCTACCTACTAAATATAGGGAAGCTCATTAAACGAAAACAGAAACACAGGTGAAACTAATAAGACAAAACAAACAGACAAACGAAAAAGGGATCGGTGGCGGCTAGTAGGACGGTGACGACGACCGCCGAGCACCGCCCGAACAGGCAGGGGAGCCAACTTCAGCGGAAGTCGTGACACCAGCGTCTGCAACACCACAAAGCAAGGGGCACCACCAAGCAAGCGGCACCATGAAGACCAAGGAGCTCTCCAAACAGGTCAGGGACAAAGTTGTGGAGAAGTACAGATCAGGGTTGGGTTATAAAAAAAATCAGAAACTTTGAACATCCCATGGAGCACCGTTAAATCCATTATTAAAAAATGTAAAGAATATGGCACCCCAACAAACCTGCCAAGAGAGGGCCGTCCACCAAAACTCACGGACCAGGCAAGGAGGGCATTAATCAGAGAGGCAACAAAGAGACCAAAGATAATCCTGAAAGAGCTGCAAATCTCCACAGCAGAGATTGGAGTATCTGTCCATAGGACCACTTTAAGCCGTACACTCCACAAAGCTGGGCTTTATGGAAGAGTGGCCAGAAAAAAAGCTATTGCTTAAAGAAAAAAAATAAGCAAACACGTTTGGTGTTCGCCAAAAGGCATGTGGGAGACTCCCCAAACATATGGAAGAAGGTACTCTGGTCAGATGAGACTAAAATTGAGCTTTTTGGCCATCAAGGAAAATGCCCTGTCTGGCGCAAACCCAACAACTCTCATCACCCAGAGAATACCATCCCCACAGTGAAGAATGGTGGTGGAAGCATCATGCTGTGGGGATGTATTTCATCGGCAGGGACTGGGAAACTGGTCAGAATTGAAGGAATGATGGATGGTGCTAAATACAGGGGAATTCTTGAGGGAAACCTGTTTGTCTTCCAGAGATTTGAGACTGGGATGGAGGTTCACCTTCCAGCAGGACAATGACTCTAAGCATACTGCTAAAGCAACACTCGAGTGGTTTAAGGGGAAATATTTAAATGTCTTGGAATGGCCTGGTCAAAGCCTGAACCTCAATCCAATTGAGAATCTGTGGTATGACTTAAAGATTGCTGTACACGAGCGGAACCCATCCAACTTGAAGGAGCTGGGGCAGTTTTGCCTTGGAGAATGGGCAAAAATCCTAGTGTCTAGATGTGCCAAGCTTATAGAGATATACCCCAAGAGACTTGCAGCTGTAATTGCTGCAAAAGGTGTCTCTACAAAGTATTGACTTTGGGGGGGGGGGGGGTTGAATAGTTATGCACGCTCAAGTTTTCAGTTTTTTAAACTTATTTCTTCTTTGTTTCACAAGTAAAAATATTTTGCATCTTCAAAGTGGTAGGCATGTTGTGTAAATCAAATGATACAAACCCCCCCAAAATCAATTTTAATTTCAGGTTGTAAGGCAACAAAATAAGAAAAATGCCAAGTGGGGTGAATACTTTTGCAAGCCACTGTATCCCTTAGCTTGGAAAGGGCCTCAATACCTTTACCTCAGAACAAATAACACACTCTCAATCTCTAATATCTGCTCTATGGTAATAACGGAAAGGTATGGCTAGTCAAGTGTTTGACCAACTTCACATTTTACACACTCAAAATAATGAGCCTCAGTGAAAGTGTTCACTAACAAACATTGGTCTTTCTAAACGTTTATTACCTACATATAACCATTATATTATTAAGGAATGCAACCTCCTTTCCACCTTCTAGTGGATTTACACATCAAATCAAATTATATTTGTCACATACACATGGTTAGCAGATGATGCAGTAGATGGTATAGAGTATAGTATATACATATGAGATGAGTAGTGTAGGGTATGTAAACATTATATAAAGTGGCATAGTTTAAAGTGACTAGTGATACATTTATTACATCCAATTTGTAATTATCAAAAAAGCTGACTAGCATAGCCTAGCCTAACGCCACAGGGATATCATATAACATAATTTTCATGAAATCACAAGTCCAATACAGCAAATGAAAGATAAACATCTTGTGAATCCAGCCATCATTTCCGATTTTTTTTATGTTTTACAGCGAAAACACAATATGTATTTCTATTAGCTAACCACAATAGCAAAAGACTCAACCGCATATTTTCACAATTTTTTTATCGCATAGGTAGCTATCACAAAACCGACCAAATAGAGATATAATTAGTCACTAACCAAGAAACAACTTCATCAGATGACAGTCTTATAACATGTTATACAATAAATCTATGTTTTGTTCGAAAATGTGCATATTTGAGGTATAAATCATAGTTTTACATTGCAGCTACCATCAAAAATATCACCAAAGCAGCCAGAATATTTACAGAGAGCAACGTGAAATACCTAAATACTCATCATAAAACATTTATGAAAAATACATGGTGTACAGCAAATGAAAGATAAACATCTTGTGAATCAGGCCAATATTTCCGATTTTTTAAGTGTTTTACAGCGAAAACACAATATAGCATTATATTAGCTTACCACAATAGCCAAACACACAACCGCATTCATTCACCGCAAAGATAGCATTCGCAAAAACCAGCAAAATATATAAAATTAATCACTAACCTTGACCAACTTCATCAGATGACAGTCTTATAACATCATGTTACACAATACATATATGTTTTGTTCGAAAATGTGCATATTTAGAGGTACAAATCTTGGTTTTACATTGTGAATACGTAGCCAAAATGCACAAAATTCTCCGGAGATATTTTGGACAGTCACCTAATCTAATCAAAGAACTCATCATAAACTTTACTAAAAAATACATGTTGGACAGCAAATGAAAGATACGCTAGTTCTTAAGTTAATCGCCGTGTTAGATTTTTAAAAATAACTTTACCATAACAAACAGCTTACGTTATAGCGAGACAGCGCCCGCAAAAAGGAAGGAAAATAGGACTAAACATTTTCCACAGAAATACGAAATAACATCATAAATGGTTCTTACTTTTGCTGAGCTTCCATCAGAATCTTGTACAAGTAGTCCTTTGTCCAGAATAAATCGTTGTTTGGTTTTAGAATGTCCTCTTCTCCTGTCGAATTAGCAACATTAGCTAGCCATGTGGCGCGAACATGCCCAAATTCTCCTGACGCAAAGAAAGGAAAATTCCAAAACTCGCAATAAACGTTGAATAAACTGATACAACTCGGTTGAAAAAAAGTACTTTATGAAGTTTTTATCACATCTATCAAATAAAATCAGAGCCGGAGACATCCACCGTCTATACCGAACGCTTTTCAGAAGCTAATGCTGATGTCCTTCCTGCGCCTTGGTAGACAAAGGAAATTGTGGTCACGTCATTCCAAGAGCTCTTGTTCGACCTCAGATCAAGCTAGACACCCCATTCCACCTCCCACTGCCTGTTGACATCTAGTGGAAGGCGTATGAAGTGCATGTATATCCATAGATTTCAGGCAATTGAATAGGAAGGCCCTGGAACAGAGCATCGATTTCAGATTTTCCACTTCCTATCAGGAAGTTTGCTGCAAAATGAGTTCTGTTTTACTCACAGATATAATTCAAACGGTTTTAGAAACTTGAGAGTGTTTTCTATCCAATAGTAATAATAATATGCATATTGTACGAGCAAGAATTGAGTACGAGGCCATTTGAAATGGGCACCTTTCATCCAAGCTACTCAATACTGCCCCTGCAGCCATAAAAAGTTAACACACGCAAGGCTGCCGGCCCAGACGGCATCCCTAGCCGCGTCCTTAGAGCATGCGCAGACCAGTTGGCTGATCCTCCTCTCCACCCTCTCCGAGTTGGGCATCTCCGGCGCGGCCCACGCTTGGATTGCGTCCTACCTGACAGGTCGCTCCTACCAGGTGGCGTGGCGAGAATCTGTCTCCGCACCACGTGCTCTCACCACTGGTGTCCCCCAGGGCTCTGTTCTAGGCCCTCTCCTATTCTCGCTATACACCAAGTCACTTGGCTCTGTCATATCCTCACATGGTCTCTCCTATCATTGCTATGCAGACGACACACAATTAATCTTCTCCTTTCCCCCTTCTGATAACCAGGTGGCGAATCGCATCTCTGCATGTCTGGCAGACATATCAGTGTGGATGACGGATCACCACCTCAAGCTGAACCTCGGCAAGACGGAGCTGCTCTTCCTCCCGGGGAAGGACTGCCCGTTCCATGATCTCGCCATCACGGTTGACAACTCCATTGTGTCCTCCTCCCAGAGTGCTAAGAACCTTGGCGTGATCCTGGACAACACCCTGTCGTTCTCAACTAACATCAAGGCGGTGACCCTAGGTTCATGCTCTACAACATTCGCAGAGTATGACCCTGCCTCACACAGGAAGCGGCGCAGGTCCTAATCCAGGCACTTGTCATCTCCCGTTTGGATTACTGCAACTCGCTGTTGGCTGGGCTCCCTGCCTGTGCCATTAAACCCCTACAACTCATCCAGAACGCCGCAGCCCGTCTGGTGTTCAACCTTCCCAAGTTCTCTCACGTCACCCCGCTCCTCCGCTCTCTCCACTGGCTTCCAGTTGAAGCTCGCATCCGCTACCAGACCTTGGTGCTTGCCTACGGAGCTGTTAGGGGAACCGCACCTCCGTACCTTCAGGCTCTGATCAGGCCCTACACCCAAACAAGGGCACTGCGTTCATCCACCTCTGGCCTGCTCGCCTCCCTACCTCTGAGGAAGTACAGTTCCCGCTCAGCCCAGTCAAAACTGTTCGCTGCTCTGGCACCCCAATGGTGGAACAAACTCCCTCACGACGCCAGGTCAGCGGAGTCAATCACCACCTTCCGGAGACACCTGAAACCCCACCTCTTTAAGGAATACCTAGGATAGGATAAAGTAATCCTTCTAACCCCCCCCCCCCCCCCCTTAAAAGAGTTAGATGCACTATTGTAAAGTGGTTGTTCCACTGGATATCATAAGGTGAATGCACCAATTTGTAAGTCGCTCTGGATAAGAGCGTCTGCTAAATGACTTAAATGTAAATGTGTGTTTACGGACATATTCAATCAATCCTTATCCCAGTCTGCTAATCCCACATGCTTCAAGAGGGCCACCATTGTTCCTGTTCCCAAGAAAGCTAAGGTAACTGAGCTAAATGACTATCGCCCGTAGCACTCACCTCCGTCATCATGAAGTGCTTTGAGAGACTAGTCAAGGATCATATCACCTCCACCCTACCCTACCTCCACCCTACCTGACACCCTAGCCCCCCTCCAATTTGCTTACCGCCCCAATATGTCCACAGACGACGCAATCACACTGCACACTGCCCTAACCCACCTGGACAAGAGGAATACCTATGTAAGAATGCTGTTCATCGACTACAGCTCAGCATTTAACACCATAGTACCCTCCAAACTCGTCATTAAGCTCGAGACCCTGGGTCTCAACCCCGCCCTGTGCAACTGGGTCCTGGACTTCCTGACGGGCCGCCCCCAGGTGGTGAGGGTAGGAAACCACATATCCACCCCGCTGATCCTCAACACTGGGGCCCCACAAGGGTGCATTCTCAGCCCTCTCCTGTACTCCCTGTTCACCCATGACTGCGTGGCCATGCACGCCTCCAACTCAATCATCAAGTATGCAGATAACACTGCAGTGGTAGGCTTGATTACCAACAACGACGAGACGGCCTACAGGGAGGAGGTGAGGGCCCTCGGAGTGTGGTGTCAGGAAAATAACCTCACACTCAACGTCAACAAAACAAAGGAGATGATCGTGGACTTCAGGAAACAGCAGAGGGTGCACCCCCCTATCCACATCGTCGGGACAGTAGTGGAGAAGGTGGAAAGTTTTAAGTTCCTCGGCGTACACATCACGGACAAACTGAAAAGGTCCACCCACACAGACAGCGTGGTGAAGAAGGTGCAGCCGCGCCTCAGGAGGCTGAAGAAATTTGTCTTGTCACCAAAAACACTCACAAACTTTTACAGATGCACAATTGAGAGCATCCTGTCGGGCTGTATCACCGCCTGGTACAGCAACTGCTCCGCCCACAACCGTAAGGCTCTCCAGAGGGTAGTGAGGTCTGCACAACGCATCACCGGGGGCAAACTACCCGCCCTCCAGGACACCTACACCACCCGATGTCACAGGAAGGCCAAAAAGATCATCAAGGACAACAACCACTCGAGCCACTGCCTGTTCACCCCACTATCATACAGAAAGTGAGGTCAGTACAGGTGCATCAAAGCTGGAACCGAGAGACTGAAAAACAGCTTTTAACTCAAGGCGATCAGGGCCTCCCTATAAATTTGCTTGAAACGTATTAGTATACATGCACTTCATACGCCTTCCACTAGATGTCAATAGGCAGTGAGAGAAGAAATGGAGTGTATAGCTTGATCTGAGGTCAAAAGAGAGCCCTTGGAATGACATGACCCCAATTTCCTGTGTTCAGGAAGGCGCGAGAAGGGACTCTGGATTGCCTTCTGAAAAGCTGTCGTTATAGACGGCTACTATCTCCGGCTTTGATTTTATTTGATAAATGTGACAATATCATCGTAAAGTATGTTTTTTCAATATAGTTTTATCAGATTATTGAAAGTTTTTCGGGAGTTTTGGAGATTTCCGTTCTCTGCGTTTTGTGATTTTGGACCGTTTCGCGCCACTTGGCTAGCTTTCCTTGCTAATTTGACTGGAGAAGAGGACATTCTACAACCAAACAACGATTGTTCTGGACAAAGGAGCCCTTGTACAAGATTCTGATGGAAGCTCAGCAAAAAGTAAGAACAATTTATGATGTTATTTCGTATTTCCGTGGAAAATGTTTAGTACTAGTATCCGCCATCTTTGCAGGCGCTGTCTCGCTATAACGTAAACTGTATGTCGTACTAAAGTTATTTTTAGAATTCTAACACGGCGATTGCATTAAGAACTAGTGTATCTTTCAATTGCTGTCCAACATGTATTTTTTAGTAAAGTTTATGTATGAGTTATTTGATTAGATTAGGTGCCTCTCCAAGATTTCTCCCGACATTTTGTTTGCAGTTTGGCTACTATTCACATTGTAAAACCACGATTTGTGCCGCTAAATATGCACATTTTCGAACAAACCATATATGTATTGTGTAATATGATGTTATAGGACTGTCATCTGATGAAGTTTATGAAGGTTAGTGAAATAATTAATATATTTTGCTGGTTTTGTCGCTATCGCTACCGTTGCCTTGAATCAATGCTGTTGTGTGGTTGGCTATTGTAGTAAGCTAATATAATGCTATATTGTGTTTTCGCTGTAAAACACTTAAAAAATCTGAAATATTGGCTGGATTCACAAGATGTTTGTCTTTCATTTGCTGTACACCATGTATTTTTCAGAAATGTTTTATGATGAGTATTTAGGTATTTCACGTTGGTGTCTGTAATTACTCTGGCTGTGTTACGAATCCCGCCGAGGATGGTGCCTCTTCCTGTTCGGGCGGCGCTCGGCGGTCGTCGTCTCCGGTCTACTAGCTGCCACCGATCCCCTTTTCTGTTTTCCTTTGAGTTGGTCTAATTTGTTTCACCTGTGGTGTGTTTAGGTTAGGGGTTATTTAAACCCAGTTTGCCCGCTGACTTTTGTGCGGGCTTGTTTTTCTGTTTCGTGTTGGTGGTGTTCAGTAGTGGATTTCTATGATACATTTTTCCTTGGACAGTATTCTTTACGCGCCCAGTGTTTTGTGTGGCGTCGCCGTATTGTATGTTATTTCTATAAGGAAATAAACATCCACTTGTTGAAGATATTCCTGCTCTCTGCACCTGACTCTTTTATTCCACCACTGGAAGTGTTACAGAAGCCCGCACCACGTAATGGAGTCAGCAGAAGCAGCAACCACCCCTCTTCCATCGATGGAGGAGCGTGTCCTTCATCACACCGCCGTTCTCCATCGGATAGGGTCGGCGATGGACATGATGATGGAGAGGATGGAACGATGGGAGAGGAGTGGTATCCCGACATCTACACCAGCTCCTTCCCAGACGGCGCAACCTTCTCCATCAACGTCGGCATCTGGTTCAGGCGCATTGCGTCTCGCGCTCCCAAGGGAGTACGACGGAGCGGTGGCTGGGTGCCAGGGGTTTTTGCTCCAGTTGGAGCTCTACTTGGCCACCGTTCATCCGACTCCCTCTGGAGAGGAGAGTGTTAGCCTCCTCATCTCCTGTCTGACGGGTAGAGCCCTGGAATGGGCAAATGCGGTCTGGAACGGCCCAGACTCGGTTCGAGACCACTACCCAGAGTTCACCCGCCGCTTTCGGGCCGTATTTGACCACCCTCAGGAGGGCCGAGCGGTGGGTGAGCGACTGTTCCACCTCAGACAGGAGACGAGGAGTGCGCAAGACTTCGCCTTGGAGTTCCGGACCTTGGCTGCTGGTGCGGGGTGGAATGACAGGGCCCTGATGGACCATTATCGATGTAGCCTTCGGGAGGACGTCCGTCGGGAGCTAGCTTGTCGAGACACTACACTCTCTCTCGATGAGTTAATTGACATGTCTATACGACTGGACAACCTGCTAGCTGCCCGCGGGCGTTCAGAGGGGGTCCTGTCAGTTCCACCTCCCAGCCCTCCCGCTTCAACTCCGATGGAGTTGGGAGGGGCTGCATCTAGGGGGGCCGGAGGAGGTGGCTTCTCTTGCACCTATTGTGGCAGGAGAGGACACACTTCAGACCGGTGTTGGAGAGGCGCCTCTGGGAGTAGAGATGGCAGGCGGAATACTTCTCGGTCACCTCAGGTGAGTAGGCACAAGACTCACCCAGAGCTTCCTGTCGGTCACATGTTTTTGGTTATTTTTTTCCCTGCGTTTTTCCCTTCTCTCCAGCATAAGGCGCTAGTAGACTCAGGCGCAGCTGGGAGTTTTATGGATCGCGGTCTAGCCCGTAAGTTGGGTATTCCGTTGGTACAGATAGACCCTCCTTTCCCTGTGCACTCCTTAGATAGCCGACCGCTAGGGTCAGGGCTGATCAGGGAGGCCACGATTCCGCTGGACATGGTAACGCAGGGGGATCATAGGGAGCAGATTAGTTTCTACCTTATTGATTCACCTGGGTTTCCGGTGGTGTTGGGGGTTCCTTGGCTAGCCATTCACAATCCCCTCATTTCCTGGAGACAGGGAGCTCTTCAGGGGTGGTCAGAGGAGTGTTCAGGTAGGTGTGTGGGAGTTTCCATCGGTGCCACCTCGGTGGAGAGTCCAGACCAGGTTTCCACTGTGCGCATTCCCCCAGAATATGCCGATTTGGCTATCGCTTTTAGTAAGAAGAAAGCGACCAAATTACCACCTCATCGACGGTGGGATTGCGTGATAAACCTCCAGGAGAACGCTGCACTTCCCAGGAGTCATGTGTACCCCTTGTCACAGGAGGAGACGTTGGCTATGGAGACATATGTCACGGAAGCTCTGAGACAGGGGTTCATTCGGCCCTCCATGTCACCCGTCTCCTCGAGTTTCTTTTTTGTGAGAAAGAAGGAGGGAGGTCTGCGTCCGTGCATTGATTATCGAGGTCTAAATTCAATCACAGTGGGATTTAGTTATCCGCTACCTCTCATCGCTACGGCGGTGGAATCATTCCACGGAGCACGTTTCTTCACAAAACTGGATCTCAGGAGTGCGTATAATCTGGTGCGTATTCGGGGAGGAGACGAGTGGAAAACAGCGTTTAGTACCACATCAGGCCACTATGAGTACCTCGTCATGCCGTATGGGTTAAAGAATGCTCCAGCCGTTTTCCAATCCTTTGTAGATGAGATTCTCAGGGACATGCACGGGCAGGGTGTGGTAGTGTATATTGATGACATCTTGATCTATTCTGCTACAGGCGCCGCGCATGTCTCCCTGGTGCGCAGGGTCCTTGGGAGGCTGCTGGAGCATGACCTATACGTCAAGGCTGAGAAATGTGTGTTCTCCAAACAAGCCGTTTCCTTCCTGGGTTATCGCATTTCCACCTCAGGGGTGGTGATGGAGAGTGATCGCGTTAACGCCGTGCGTAATTGGCCGACTCCAACCACGGTAAAGGAGGTGCAGCGGTTTTTAGGGTTTGCCAATTACTACCGGAGGTTTATCCGGGGTTTTGGCCAAGTGGCGGCACCCATTACCTCACTGCTAAAGGGAGGGCCGGTGCGTCTACAGTGGTCGGCCGAGGCAGAGGGAGCTTTCAACCAGTTGAAGGCACGGTTTACTGAGGCTCCCGTGTTGGCGCATCCGGACCCTTCATTAGCGTTCATAGTGGAGGTGGATGCGTCCGAGGCTGGTGTTGGAGCCGTGCTATCACAGCGCTCGGGCACGCCACCGAAGCTCCGTCCCTGTGCTTTCTTTTCTAAGAAGCTGGGTCCGGCGGAGCGGAACTATGATGTGGGGGACAGGGAGCTACTAGCTATGGTAAAAGCCCTGAAGGTGTGGAGACACTGGCTTGAGGGGGCTAAGTACCCTTTTCTCATCTGGACTGACCATCGCAATCTGGAGTATATCCGAGAGGCGAGGAGACTGAATCCGCGTCAGGCGAGGTGGGCCATGTTCTTTACTCGGTTTAGATTTACGATCTCTTACCGACCAGGTTCCCTCAACACTAAGGCCGACGCGCTGTCTCGTCTCTATGACACGGATGACCGGCCCATCGATCCGACTCCCATCCTTCCCGCCTCTTGTCTGGTGGCTCCGGTGGTATGGGAGGTGGACGCGGACATCGAGCGGGCGTTGAGGGTAGAACCTGCGCCGTCCCAGTGTCCGACTGGCCTTAGGTACGTACCGCTTGGTGTCCGTGATCGATTGATTCGGTGGGCTCACACACTACCTGCTTCGGGTCATCCGGGGGTGGAGAGGACAGTGCGTGGTCTTAGAGGGAAATACTGGTGGCCCACCTTGGCTAAGGACGTGAGACTCTATGTCTCCTCCTGCTCGGTATGCGCTCAGAGTAAGGCTCCTAGGCACCTACCGAGGGGGAAGTTACAACCCCTTCCGGTTCCACAACGGCCATGGTCTCATCTATCGGTAGATTTTTTGACGGATCTTCCTCCATCTCAGGGGAACACTACCATTTTGGTCGTTGTGGATCGGTTCTCTAAGTCCTGTCGTCTCCTCCCATTGCCTGGTCTCCCTACGGCCCTACAGACTGCGGAGGCTCTATTTACCCACGTCTTCCGGCATTACGGGGTGCCGGAGGATATCGTATCTGATCGAGGTCCCCAGTTCACGTCCCGGGTATGGAGGGCGTTTATGGAGCGTCTGGGGGTCTCGGTCAGCCTCACCTCTGGGTATCACCCCGAAAGTAATGGGCAGGTGGAAAGAGTGAACCAGGAGGTGGGTAGGTTTCTGAGGTCGTACTGCCAGGACCGGCCAGGAGAATGGGCGAGGTACGTCCCGTGGGCGGAGTTGGCCCAGAACTCACTCCGCCACTCATCAACGAACATGTCGCCCTTCGAGTGTGTACTGGGGTACCAGCCGGTCCTGGCTCCGTGGCATCAGAGCCAGACTGAAGCTCCTGCGGTGGAGGAGTGGGTACAGCGCTCTAGAGAGACCTGGCGAGCGGTCCAGGACTCTCTCAAGCAGGCCAGTGAACGGCAGAAGAGGAGCGCTGACCGCCACCGCAGTGAGGCCCCTGTGTTCGCACCAGGGGACAGGGTCTGGCTCTCGGCCCGAAACCTGCCCCTCCGCCTGCCCTGCCGGAAGCTGGGGCCGCAGTGTGTGGGGCCATTTAAAGTCCTGAGGAGGATAAACGAGGTGTGTTATAGGTTACAACTTCCCTCTTATTATCGTATTAACCCCTCGTTTCATGTGTCTCTCCTCAGGCCGGTGGTAGCTGGTCCCCTGCAGGAAGGTGAGGTACCGGAGGTCCCTCCTCCCCCTCTTGACATCGAGGGGTCCCCGGCGTATAGGATACGAGCCATTCTGGACTCAAGACGCCGGGTGAGGGGCCTGCAGTACCTCGTGGACTGGGAGGGGTACGGTCCGGAGGAGAGATGCTGGGTACCGGTGGGGGACATTTTGGATCCGTCCCTCTTGAGGGACTTTCACCGCCTCCATCCGGAGCGCCCTGCTCCTCGCCCTCCGGGTCGTCCTCGAGGCCGGAGTCGGCGCGCTGCGGGAGCCGCGCGTCGGGAGGGGGGTACTGTTACGAATCCCGCCGAGGATGGTGCCTCTTCCTGTTCGGGCGGCGCTCGGCGGTCGTCGTCTCCGGTCTACTAGCTGCCACCGATCCCCTTTTCTGTTTTCCTTTGAGTTGGTCTAATTTGTTTCACCTGTGGTGTGTTTAGGTTAGGGGTTATTTAAACCCAGTTTGCCCGCTGACTTTTGTGCGGGCTTGTTTTTCTGTTTCGTGTTGGTGGTGTTCAGTAGTGGATTTCTATGATACATTTTTCCTTGGACAGTATTCTTTACGCGCCCAGTGTTTTGTGTGGCGTCGCCGTATTGTATGTTATTTCTATAAGGAAATAAACATCCACTTGTTGAAGATATTCCTGCTCTCTGCACCTGACTCTTTTATTCCACCACTGGAAGTGTTACAGGCTGCTTCGGTGCTATTTGTGACGGTAGCTGCAATGTAAAACTATGATTTATACCTGAAATATGCAAATTTTTCGAACAAAACATAGATTTATTGTATAACATGTTATAAGACTGTCATCTGATGAAGTTGTTTCTTGGTTAGTTTGGTTGGTTCTTGGTTAGTTTGGTTGGTTTTGTACAAGCTACCTGTGCTGTGAAAAATGTCTGTGCTTTTTTGTATTTGGTGGTGAGCTAACATAAATATACGTGGTGTTTTCGCTGTAAAACATTTTAAAAATCGGACATGTTGTCTGGATTCACAAGATGTTTATCTTTCATTTGCTGTATTGGACTTGTTAATGTGTGAAAGTTAAATATTTCTAAAAAATATCTTTTGAATTTCGCGCCCTGCACTTGGACTGGCTGTTGTCATAAGTGTACCGACATCGGGCTTGCAGCCATAAGAAGTTAACACGTTTAAATGCTTTACTCACGTTGGCTGCGGTGAAGGAGAGCCCGCAGGTTTTGGTAGCGGGTCGTGTCGTTGGCACTGTATTGACCTCAAAGCGAGCAAAGAAGTTGTTTAGTTTGTCTGGGAGCAGGACATTGTGGTCCGCGATGGGGCTGGTTTTCTTTTTGTTGTCCGTGATTGACTGTAGACCCTGCTACATACCTCTCGTGTCTGAGCCGTTGAATTGCGACTCTACTTTATCTCTATACTGCCGCTTAGCTTGTTTGATTGCCTTGCGGAGGGAATAGCTACACTGTTTGTATTCGGTCATGTTACCGGTCGCCTTGCCCTGATTAAAAGCAGTGGTTCGCGCTTTCAGTTTTGCACGAATGCTGCCATCAATCCACGGTTTCTGGTTGGGGAAGGTTTTAATAGTTGCTGTGGGTACAATATCACCGATGCACTTGCTAATAAACTCGCTCACCGAATCAGCGTATTCATCAATGTTGTTTTCCAACGCTATGCGGAACATATCCCAGTCCACGTGATTGAAGCAATTTTGAAGCGTGGAATCAGATTGGTCGGACCAGCGTTGAACAGACCTGAGCATGGGCCTTTCCTGTTTTAGTTTCTGTCTATAGGCTGGGAGCAACAAAATGGAGTCGTGGTCAGAAACATCTGCATTAATCTATGTGATCATAATTAGCATGAACTATATATCCCTGTATCCCTGTATTAAGCATAGGCTCATGTCTAATAGCCTGCTCTAAACCATTGTTCAGACCATGGTATAGGCATACACTTAAGAGTACCAGTGAACCTCCTTGAAAATCAAGGTGATATATTTCAGCCCTGAATTGTGACCACAAATAGTCACAATTCTAACTCTCTTTCTTTCAGCTTAAATTACCTCAAGGAATACTCTCCAACAATCTTTGGAGCCTTGACTTTTAAATTGATTGGTGCGTTTACACAGAAAGGGTGTTATTTAAAACTGAGCCCCAACTAAATATAGCCTTGAAATTCCCATGGTGCCCTCCTTGTGTGATGGGTGCAGCAGCAGGCCTGCTGTTTGTGTTCTTGAAGACGTGTGTCTTAGTTTCTCTGGGTCTGAGCACATCATATGATAAGCCTACCTATAATAGTTTTCAGGCAAAATGTCTACAATCGAAGTGCATCCAAGCCAAAGTACACAATTCATTTTTCTATGTGCTGTTAAACATGCCGTAACTTTCCTGTCTCTTTTATGTCAACTTAAAATAAGCAAAGGCAACACTGAAAGTCAAACAAATAAATGTATCATTGAAACTTTTCCGGGCAACACTATTTTGGTCTTCTCTCTGTAAGAAAATATTGACCAATTCCCATGGAAACTATGTCCCTGTGCCTTGAGGGCTCAGCACCTCTAGAGTCCAGAGGCATGGGAACTATGATGGCCATGCCATACATCTCGGGCCAGGTGGTGGACGCCGGACGCTCCCATTTGCAGAGCAAATAGCCCGATTTAGTTTGGGGTGGTCTGTCGTCCGTGCTAGGAGCAAGGCTCAGATTAGAGGCTCTGAAAGCTGTCAGATCATCCCTTTGTGGATGCCTGCCACAGCATGTTCAAAGACACGCATAGAGGGCAGCGCTGATAAGCAGTCAATGGAAATGTGCCACATTATGTGATGCACAGCAAACTTTGTAGCCCCCATGTATTGCAATAGTTGATGCCTACAATGAAGGCACAGAAATGTAGGTGTAACTGTCGGTCACCACTTCCATGGGCTGTGAAAAGGGTCACATATCCAGGGTACCTTTGGCCTTGATTATTACAATCCTGTAAACTCTTCAAAACAGAAAAGAGGATGGCCGTGTCTGAATATGTGTACTTGCATTCCAAATACTAAGCTGATTGAGTATTTGAAAATAGAACGTTTGAGAGTATGTGATATTCCGATAATTAAGTATGCTTTAAAATGCCAGCATCTCATACTGATTTCAGCTTTTTATCAACACTGAACAAAAATGTAAAACGCAACATGTAACAATTTCAAAGATATTACTGAGTTACAGTTCATATAAGTAAATCAGTCAATTGAAATAAATTCATTAGGCCCTAATTTATGACTCGGAATACTGATATGCATCAGAGTAGGTATGTGGATTACAAAACCAGTCATTATCTGGTGTGACCACCATCTGCCTCATGCAGCACGACACGTCTCCTTCGCACAGAGTTGATCAGGCTGTTGATTGTGGCCTGTGGAATGGTCCCACTCCTCTTCAATGGCTGGGTATTGGCGGGAACTGGAACACGCCGTCTTACATGTCAATCCAGAGCATCCCAAATATGCTCAATGGGTGACATAGCTGGTGAGTATGCAGGCCATGGAAGAACTGGGACATTTTCAGCTTCCAGGAATTGTGTGCAGATCTTTGCGACATGGGGCCGTGCATTATCATGCTGAAACATGAGGTGATGGCGGCGGATGAATGGCACGACAATGGGCCTCAGAATCTCTTCACGGTCTCTCTGTGCATTCAAATTGCCATTGTTAAAATGCAATTGTGTTCATTGTTCGTAGCTTATGCCTGTCCATACCATAACCCCAGCGCCAACATTGACATCAGCAAACCGCTCGCCCACATGACACCATCAGCCATCTATCCGGACAGTTGAAACCGGAATTCATCCGTGAAGAGCAAACTTCTCCTACGTGCCAGTGGCCATCGAAGGGGAGCATTTTCCCACTGAAGTCGGTTACGACGCCAAACTGCAGTCAGATCAAGACCTTGGTGAGGACAACGAGCATGCAGATGAGCTTTGTGCAGAAATTCTTTGGTTGTGCAAACCCACAGTTTTATTAGCTGTCCAGGTGGTTGGTCTCAGACGATCCCGCAGGTGAAGAAGCCGGATGTGGGGGTCCTGGGCTGGCGTGGTTACAAGTGGTCTGCGGTTGGAGGCAGTTTATGGTAGAGAAATGAACATTCAATTCTCTGGCAACAGCTCTGGTGGACATTCCTGAAGTCAGCATGCAATTTGCACGCTCCCTCAAAACTTGAGACATCTGTGGCATTGTGTTATGGAACAAAACTGCACGTTTTAGAGTGGCCTTTTATAGTCCACAGCAAAAGGTGCACCTGTGTAATGATCATGCTGTTTAATTTAAGATGACATATGGAATTGTTTTAAGATACCATGGATCATTTAGGTATTTGATTTTGAGTTTTAGGACCCCTTTAGGTATCAAAAATAAATATAAACAAATGATTTGGCCTTTACTACCACCCACAGAAACACATTGAGTAACACATTCATAAATGGCAAAAAAGACAATCAGAAATAAATCATAAGGAATAAGGTTTTGAAGTGTCTGTCCTATATCTAGGAGATATAAGAAAGCTCAGGAAATATGTATATACAGTACCAGTCAAAAGTTTGGACACACCAACTCATTGAAGGGTTTTTCTTTATTTGTTCTATTTTCTACATTGTAGAATAATAGTGAAGACATCAAAACTATGAAATAACACATTTAGAATCATGTAGTAACCTTTTTTTCTTTTAACAAATCAAAATATATTTTATATTTCAGATTCTTCAAAGTAGCCACCCTTTGTCTTGATGACAGCTTTACACACTATTGACATTCTCTCAACCAGCTTCATGAGGTAGTCATTTGGAATTGCATTTCAATTAACAGGTGTGCCTTGTTAAAAGTTAATTTGTGGAATTTCTTTCCTTCTTAATGCATTTGAGCCAATCAGTTGTGTTGTGAGAAGGTAAGTGTGGTATACAGAAGATAGCCCTATTTGGTAAAAGACCAAGTCCATATTATGGCAAGAACAGCTCAAATAAGCAAAGAGAAACAACAGTCCATCATTACTTTATGACATGAAGGTCAGTCAATGCGGAAAATGTCAAAACTTTGAAAGTTTCTTCAAGTTCAGTAGCAAAAAAAATCAGGAGCTATGATGAAACTGGCTCTCATGAGGATCTCCACAGGAAAGGAAGACCCAGAGTTACCTCTGCTGCAGAGGATAAGTTCATTAGAGTTAACTGCACCTCCGATTGCAGGCCAAATAAATGCTTCACAGAGTTCAAGTAACAGACACATTTCAACATCAACTATTCAGAGCAGACTGCGTGAATCCGGCCTTCATGGTCGAATTGCTGCACAGAAACCACTATTAAAGGACACCAATAATAAGAAGAGACTTGCTTGGGCCAAGAAACACACCAATGGACATTAGACTGGTGGAAATCTGTCCTTTGGTCTGATGAGTCCAAATTTGAGAATTTTGGTTACAACCGCCTTGTATTTGTGAGACGCAGAGTCGGTTAACGGATGATCTCTGCATGTGTAGTTCCCACCGTGAAGCATGGATGAGGAGGTGTGATGGTGTGGGGGTGCTTTGCTGGTGACACTGTCTGTGAGTTAACCATCATGGCTACAACAGCATTCTGCAGTGATACGCCATCCCATCTGGTTTGCACTTAGTGGGACTATCATTTACTTTTCAACAGGACAATGACCCAACACACCTCCAGGCTGTGTAAGGGCTGTGTAAGAAGGACAGTAATGGAGTGCTGCATCAGATGACCTGGCCTCCACAATCACCCGACCTTAACAAAATTGAGATGGTTTGGGATGAGTTGTACCGCAGAGTGAAGGAAAAGGAGCCAACAAGTGCTCAGCATATGTGGGAACTCCTTCAAGACGGTTGGAAAAGCATTCCAGGTGAAGCTGGTTGAGAGAACGCCAAGAGTGTGCAAAGCTGTCATCAAGGCAAAGGGTGGCTACTTTGAAGAATATAAAATATATTTTGATTTGTTTAACACTTTTTTGCTAAATACATGACACCATATCTATTATTTCATAGATTTGATGTCTTCACTATTGTTCTACAATGTAGAAAATATTTTTTTAAATAAGAAAAACCCTTGAATGAGTAGGTGTGTCCAAACTTTTGACTGGTACTGTATATTTTTTTCCCACATATTTAACCCCATTTTTTGAGTAGGCACAAAACTACCTCCATACTTCCATTAATGTTTTAAACCGGTACCGGTTACCTTCAGACGAGTCCCATGACACTTTGTAGCCCAAACGGATCAGACGCTAAAAACTGAAGTTGGCACATCGATGGTACTGACTTGAAACGAGTCCCCTGACACTTGTGGGTGTCGTAGAACAAAACTGAGACCACCATAGTGTTCGTGAGAGGCTCGTGAGATATTTCCATAGAGTGGTCATACTAGTTTGTAGTATCCGTTCGGATGCTACAGATGTTTTTGTGAGAAGATCAATCTAGCTCTGTCACCTTTCACCGCAGATGCGGAAGTGCGACATCGGCGGATGCGGTAGATTGAGACGCATCCAATGCAAAACTGATATCTCTAGTTTAAACTGACTGATTTTAATGGGGATTTTGTTTAAATGTTACTTAGATTGATGCACCGATGCGTCAACCGACTCTGGGGGGATATATTCAGGGCCCTAAATGTGTGGCTCAACCAGTTGTTGGGGGAAAATCGAGAAGTCATGGACACGCTTTCTCATCACTTTTTCTAACATGCAAACTTCCCTGCTATAAATGACCTCATGTCTGCAGTCGATTCAGTCTCACACTTCTGCCACTGTTACTGGTGATTGCAGCTGGCATGGTGGAGGCCTCCCTGTGCAAGGACTGAGGATTACTGGCTCCTGATTTAGATGTAGGCTTCCTATTCTGGCCTAGCCACACGTGCCGTAACTGGATCCAGCCAGCCCGAGCATGTATCTCCCACTGGGCCTGGAGGATCCAGGCTGAGATCCAGTCCCACAGTGTTCACTGTCCAGTAATCCAGGTGTGTCAGTCTGCTCCCTGTCTCTGCCCCCCTGATGAGAGCATAGTGCTGCCACCAATGGGGCTCACTGTGACCGGGTCAGGCCAGGCTGTTCTGAGAAGAGGCTCATCACGCCATGCACAGGAAGCACGCGGTACCTGGCACCTCATCATCAGTACAAGAATGTTGTCTGCCAACTTGGCAATAGGTATGCATTTTGCAGACAGCCCCATGCCCTAGTCCTGCTAATCTGTTAGGAGATCAATCAAAGCTCAGAATATGCACTGTGTACAAAACATTAGAACACCCTTTTTCCCTCAGAACAGCCTCAATTTGTTGGGGAATGGACTCTACAAGGTGTCGAAAGCGTTCCACAGGGAAGATGGCCCATGTTAACTCCAATGCTTCCCACAGTTGTGTCAAGTTAGCTGGATGTCCTTTGGGTGGTGGACCATTCTTGACACATAGGAAACTGTTGCGCGTGAAAAACCCAGCAGCGTTGAAGTTCTTGACACACTCAAACTGGTGTGCTTGGCACCTACTACCATACCCGTTCAAAGGCACTTAAATCTTTTGTCTTGCCCATTCACCATTTGAATGGCATGCATACACAATGTCTCAATTGTCTCAAGGTTTAAAAATCCTTATTTAACCGGTCTACTCCCTTTCATCTACACTGATTGAAGAGGATCAATAAGGGATCATAGCTTTCACCTAGACTCACCTGGTAAGTGAGCAGGTGTTCCTAACGTTTTGTTCTGTTCTGTATGCTCATATCTAAGGATGATCCTGAAAATAATGTGTATGTCAATCATACAATGAAGTGCAGCAGGGGACTCCAGTGTTGATCCAGGAATAGCCAATATTCTATGAATTCTTGTGAAGTCTTTGCTGACATTGGTTGTTTCACTGTTCTGGTTTCTATGGTTTTATCTCACCTTGAACATATTTAGAGAGTGAGTCACCAACTGTCCAGCCACCAGCTTGATGAAAGTCAACATCAAAGTGTTTTGGAATCCATAGCTGTCCGGTCAACATGATAAACCTATTTGACAGGTTGTTAACATCACGATGCCTCTGTCTGTCCTCGGCTGTGTCCTAAACCTTTGGTCTGTTATTGAAGGTCTGTCGTTATAAGGATCCTAATACTTTGCAGTGGGTACAGATACCTGACTGGTTCAACCGCTTATTCATAGAAGGAAAATGTGCATTGCCAGGTAATTTATAACATAGATCTTAAACTATACAGTGCATTTGGAAAGTATTCAGACCGCTTGACTTTTTCCACATTGTGTTACGTTACAGCCTTATTCTAAAATTGATTAAATTGTTTTTTTTCCCTCTGACCAGAAATTTGGAACCACTAAGAATCTTCCTAGAGCCGGCCTCTTCCTAGAGATGGGGACAAGGGCCTTGATCAGGGAGGTGACCAAGAACCCGATGGTCCCCCTGACAGAGCTCCAGAGTTCCTCTATGGAGATTGGAGAACCTTCCAGAAGTACAACCATCTCTGAAGCCACTCCTCAGTAAAAGGCACATAAGGCTGCATGACTACTTGGAGTTTGCCAAAAGGCACCTAAAGACTCTCAGACCATGAGAAACAAGATTCTCTGGTCTTATGAAACCAAGTTTGAACTCTTTGGCCTGAATATCAAGCATCACTTCTGGAGGAAACCTGGCACCATCCCTACTGTGAAGCATGGTGGTGGCAGCATCATGCTGTGGGGATGTTTTTCAGTAGCAGGAACTGGGAGATTAGTAAGGATCGTTGGAGGAATGAACGGAGCAAAGTACAGAGAGATCCTTGATGAAAACCTGCTCCAGATCGCTCAGGACCTCAGACTTGGGTGAAGGTTCACCTTCCAACAGGACAACGACCCTAAGCACACAGCCAAGACAACTCAGGAGTGGCTTCGGGACAAGTCTCTGAATGTCCTTGAGTGGCCTAGCCAGAGCCCGGAATTGAACCCAATTGAACATCTCTGGAGAGGCCTAAAAATAGTTGTGCAGCGACGCTCCCCATCCAACCTGACAGAGCTTGAAAGGATCAGCAGAGATGAATGGGAGAAACTCCCCAAATACTGGTGTGCGAAGCCTGTAGCGTCATACCCAAGAAGACTTGAGGCTGTAATAGCTGCCAAAAGTGCTTCAACAAAGTACTGAGTAAAGGGTCTAAATACTTATGTAAATATCGTATTTCATTTTTTTATTATACATTTTTTGGGCAAATTTTTTTTATTGTCAATTTAGGGTATTGTGTGTAGATTGATGAGGGATATTTTTTTTAATCCATTATAAAATAAGGCAGTAACGTAACAAAATGTGGAAAAAGTCAAGGGGTCTGAATACTTTCCCAATGCACTGTATACATAAAGGCTTTGCCAAAGTCATGACACAGCTGCAATTGGAAAACATGGACTGTTCTCTCTTTTCTCATGGACTGTTCTCTCTGCTCCCGTCCGGCAGGCGGTACCGGAGAATCGGGTCTCGGACCAAAAGGTTTAGAGACAGGTTCTTTCCCCAAGCCATAAGACTTTTCAATAGACAGCTACCACTGTACTACCTGCACGAACTCTATGCTCATCCACAGGTATTTATTATGGATCCCCATTAGCTGCTGTTATCGTGTGTGTGTGTGTGTGTGCGTGTGCGTGTGCGTGTGCGTGTGCGTGTGCGTGTGTGTGTGTGTGTGTGTGTGTGTGTGTGTGTGTGTGTGTGTGTGTGTGTGTGTGTGTGTGTGTGTGTGTGTGTGTGTGTGTGTGTGTGTGTGTGTGTGTGTGTGTGTGCCTATGTTTGTGTCTACCCACTAAGGCACACACGCCTACAGGCACACACTAAGGCACACACTGACACTCTTCTCACACGCCCATACACACACACACATGCACCCACACGCATACACACACACATGCACCCACACTCACAACTCACACCACACACTTACACTCATCACCATGCACAGACCCACTCACCACATACACTACTGCTATAGTGATTATTGTGATTACTAACTTGAAACACTACAGCGATTCACACACCAGGAAGGTTTTAACATGGAACTGCTTGGTGGTAATTGACAGTATGCAATACTGTATGTGCCCTATAAGGCATGCGGGAGGTGGGCCTGTATCTATGTATAGCACATTGAATGGAGGGTGATTCAACCCCTACAGATACGTGAGCACTCCTTTTGGCATGTATCCAAGGGTGATGCAAGAGGACAACAAACAAACAACTCCCACCAAATGAGGCCCTTCTCAGTCTTGGGTGGGTAGGGGCTTTGGGAAGGGGTAGCACCATGGTTCATGGAACTCCACCACCCTCTCACCACACTTCTTTATGAGAGACTGGTGAACTCGATAATCAGTGCATAAAGCTTCTTCCCCGAGCTGCGGTTATAAATTACTCTCACTTCAATTTGTCTAGACAAGAGCTCTAAGACTTTTCCACCAGCTCCTCGGTGCAGAATGGCCAGCTGTGCTGGGTGGAGACAGTGCAGGGCTAAAAAAGGTTTATGTTCAGGGCCGGGGTCAGTTCTAATCCGAAGGTAAAGTCACCCATACAGTTCCAATCCCAACGTGGATAATCATAATGAGTTTAAAGGGCCCCTCCAGTTAGGTAATGGATGGAGTTAATGGATGTATGTAACTTCATTTCTTTGTAACTGAATACACAAGCCTATTATACCCCTAATTACAATCAACTGTTCTAGAAGAAGGATGGTTTTGCAACAAGCTTATACTGTATCTCCTCCCTCATTGTAATACAATTTGCCATGATGTGATATAATATAAGCCTTGACATTTTGACGGTTAGTGAGCCAGTGGATCCTTATAGTGGAATTGTACCTAATGACAGATGCAGGACACACATAACAGGATGTACATTACAGTAGAATGTACTGCTTCTCAAGCCAGGACTGATAGTAAGATGAAGCCTATGTTGTGGATTCTAGTCAACCATAAAGGTTGCCCCTTAGGGCACAGTAAAGTCTAGCCTGCGAGACCTTGGTAAGAGAAAACCAGTGGGATGGTAGCCATGCTATTTTCGTTGGCTAGCATGGAGCAGCTCCTGTGAAATGTCCAAGTCCAAAGCCTTTGAAATCCAGCTTGAACCAGCTCTGCCACTCTTAGAAGTTCCTGCCTGTCTGCTGAGAACAGCTGGCACTGGCACAATGTCCCGGCTGTCACGGTTCACATGCACAACTTCCAACTCACAAAATCATATGATATGAAAATGGAGTAACCACAGTACCAACTTTACTACATTTCAAAACATTGCTTTGGAATTTGAGCTAATCAGATTTTCCAATATGATTGAAGGTCACACAGATTGAAAGATCACTGCACTGTAAAGGGCCTTCTTTTTTAAACCAAAACCATCTGATCTTTTAATGCCATCTAGAGAAATGGGTTACATTTCGCAGCATAGATTTATGTCCCTATGACACAACTGTTGGCCAAGACTGCGCTCCTGCACTGAACTCCCTGAATGGTTGGATACTATTGGCCCAGTGGTTCCTGAACGTCCTGTATGGCAAGATACTATTGGTCCAATGGATCCAGGCAAGTGAGTGTAGATCAGATGTCAACCATGTGATGGGGTTACTGTTTGCTCTAATAGCAGAGATGCTACGGTCAAAATATTGATCCTTCCAAAGTTTCAAGACCTGTCACAATAAGAATAGATACAGTAGTTGTTCAAGCAACCAAAAAGTATGTTATCCTTTCATGGCAAATAAAATAACTTTTGAAGACCTTGTTTGTCTGCTATTTTCTTAATGTCAAATAACGTGTCCTAAATTCTCGTACATTACCTCTGTTGAAATAGTTCAAGTATTCAGGTTTTTGTTGTTTTGAGGCGAGAGTTCTTGAACCCTTCAAAGTAACAAAAACAAAATGTCAAACTAATTCTGAAAATCACATTACTCGACATGTGACTCTCACACTGTTGACCACCATGACCATGTGTCAGTGCTGTCGCTTGTGAAATTCCAAAAAAGGCTGCCTGACCTGTACCCAAGGGCCACACTTCTACACTGAACTGTAAACATTTCATTTCCCTCAACTGTTAATGACAGTTTGTTCCTCTCCTCTCCTCTGATGTTGATCATGGACATTTTGATGTGATGTGGTATTAGACATGTTGGGCAAGCTCCATAAAGACCCCAATGTGTTTGTGCTATGGGGTTAGGGGTGGAGGCAGTGTCAGGGGTCACGTGACCGCATAGTGGGAGGAGCCTGGCCTGGCAGAGACCACTCCGTTCCAAGCTAAAGTCACTCGATATGAGGGATGACGGGCCCCAAAATAGCCCTCCAGAGTGTATATAGGGACCCTCTCCCACCTGCTCCATCAGACCACCAGCCTGTACAAAGCCAGAGGAAACTGTAGTGACATACAAAAGGACTGGAGAAACAAGACAGGAGGCACGAGGGAGAAATCCAGAGAACCAGAAGGAAATAAATAAATAAAAAGAGGAAGTTTGGTCAGTGAGAATTGACTTTGGGAAAGTTTTGGTACTCTGCAGAGATAGTAGCCGTGCTACTCTGGTTGGAAACTCAAGGATCAGAAGGAAGTGAGAAAAGAACGATAAGCGTGAAAAGGACAAAGGAAATTGTTTTCCCTGACTGGATTGCAAAGTATTCTTGGATTTCTCCCACCACTCCTCCTGGGCTGAGCGCATAGGGGGAGGAAGAACCGTGTTGACCGCAGGGATGAAGTATAGCTACCAGCTACCAGTGTCATCGTACACCACGCGATATAGTCAGTACACACCAATGACGTACACACCAACACACTACACCCCCACCAATTACACACCTACGCACTACACCCCCAGCAATTACACACCTACGCACTACACCCCCACCAATTACACACCTACGCATTACACCCCCACCAAATACACACCCACTTCATATACCCCAACAAAGTACAGCTCAACTCACTACACCCCCACAAGCTACTCCACATCACTTTACACACCTACACACAAAAGCAGTTCCAGTTCCACCCCTTCGTACAGCAAAGGAACACGCTACAGTGCTGCTCCACGTCGCACAGCACACATACCTGCACAGCAGACTCCTGCACCTCTACCACTCAAGCCAGTCCGGGCTGTACACTTCTCCAATGATATTATCTTCCAGGACCTTGTCCGACATGGTGAGATGGAGCAGATTGGACGCTTTATGAGAGCGAAGAAAGTACGTCTGCATACCCTCTTCCCATCTGGTGAGTGAATCTACAAATACATAAAGACATAGGAAAAGTGTTGAGAGATTGACAGGAGTTACCACAGCAGGCAAAGGCACCTACAACTGTCTGCATGGAAATATAGTCACCAACTACAACAGCTTATTTTTCGGAGTGATATTGTGTTGACAAATATAAAACTACTGAGAAGTTAAAGGGTCTCAAATATGTATTTATATTCTAAACCAGTAAAAGAATAAAGGCTCGAAATAATTGTTTGACAAATGCATAGTGAAGTTCAGAAATATTCTGAAGTTAAAAGCAGGGGTTGAAATGACAGAAAAGCAGTGTAAGGGTATGTACAGTGCAGCTGAGCCCTCTTCTGACTGTGCCCATGTATGGTGTTCTGTGTACAGGTATGGCAGCACTCCATGAGGCCGTACTCACAGGGAACCTGGATTGCGTGAAGCTGCTAGTGAGATATGGAGCTGATGTCCACCAGAGAGATGAGGACGGCTGGACGCCGCTGCACATGGCCTGCAGTGATGGCTTCCCCGAAATCGCCAGGTTGGTGTACAAATGAAACACAAACTCATAAAACGTCCACAGAAATATTTCCCTACAGTACGGAGACCACAAAACACAACATTCAATTGATCTATCATGCAACATTGCTGCCTCTGAGAAATAACTCTTCTGACAAAAGGCAGGTAGTGATTTGCTAACCATACTGACCTCGGTGACCTGATTGAACCAGACATGCAGCATTTCATAGCCAGTGTGAATATAGACAATGAAGATGCCTTGTGTGAATGTGACTTGTGCTGAACAACACTGTATTTTGTCCCTCCTTAGCTACCTGCTCTCTCTTGGTGCCAGTGTATTTGCAGAGAACGAGAATGGGGAGAAGCCAGCGGACCTCATTGACCCAGACTGTAAGGAGCTGGTAAATCTATTTGAGGCAGGCTGTGTGTAACTCACTGGCCACCTATAGAACAGGACCTGAAGGAGCTTGATGTGGACAGATGGACAGTGTACCCTGGTCCTGAGACTAGCTTCTTGGAATGGAAAAGCCCAGCCAGAGAGAAGGAGAAAGACTGTGACAAGGGACCAGGCCACTTTTCCTGCTACAGAGCACTTGTAGCCTATTCTTTGCTAAATGCATAATTGTGACTCACAATGCTTTTTGGAGAGGTTTTGTGTATCAAGTTGGACAATGCTTTGTAAAGGTTATTATTTTTTGTATCTTTTTCATTCTTTGCTTAAAAGAAGTTGGCTAATTTTTGTTTGGTGCTTTTCCACAAAAACATGCAAACCAGTCTTGTCACTTTAGTTGTCACAAACAGCATATCAGGCTGTTAATAGCACCAGCAGCTTTCAGTTTCCCAGATCATGTAGCACCACATACCAAAAAATACAGTGTGACACACCACAGTAAACAGTTGTTATTTAATCTGTGTAATGAATCAATAGGGTATGTCTTCATTCTGATTACCCAATGAGATCATCCAGCCCAATTCTGTGATCAATCTTATAAAAATCTGACTGTTCATTGCTTGAATTTTCCACAAAACTACGCAGCATTGAGGATAGTTCCTGCATATGGGCAGAGACTATTTTCAACTCACTGCTTCCAAAATACAGATAGAGTACAAACTGTATTTGACATTGTTCTCTGCATTTAGCCTGTATGTTTATGGCTTGAGAAAAGTTGTGTGTATCCTCTCTGCTGAGCAGAGAGAGGGCGTCAATAACAATTCACATAAAAAATTACATTTCATTTGGTAGGCCAGAGATCATTGGAAAATAGCTACTATGCCATACATGCACTGGTGCTGCTGTTTTGGCATTTTTCCTATTATGCTTGGCAGTTGTTATTTTCTGAAATAGTTAACAGTGTTGCTGAAAGTGTAAGTGGTATTCTGCCCATTTCAACTAATCTAATGAATTTCACCAATGAAAGTCTTATTTTTTACAAAGTATTTTCCTAAATAAAGGTGCTTTTTATAAATATTGATGAAATTATGAAATTAATTGGTTTCTATATCACTGATTGACCCTTGATGGAAAAATCTATATAGCCTATTATAGGTTATGATAAGGATCACCTAGAGGAAAAGGGTAACGAGCTGCTAATTCACATCATAATTTCATATCAACCTGAGGTTTATGTTTAGGCTTAGTGTGGCGTTCACATGCTGTCAGAGATCTCTGAAGTGTGGAGTTCTGACTTGGAAGTTTCACTTGAACGACCCTCAAGTCGTACAGTGAATCCCAAACCAGGCCCTCGCGCCTACCAAATAACTCATTTGTAGTGCCCTCAATTTTACGTGTTACTGATAAAATTCCGAGTGTGACTTCAAAAGTGGCGAGGGGACCAAATAAACCCATCGACTTCGGGACACACTCGTGACTTGAATGATGCAATTACACAGGTACATAATAATACAAGCATACAATTTTAATGACAAAATTCCATCACGTTTCTTCCAATGAGAAAACATTTATTTTGTTTAGGGTCAAAGTAGTCGGATGGGGTGGTGGGTTTTTGGGGATAGTGTATAGGTGCAGGTTTAGATGGTGGTGCAATTTAAGATTTTCCCATTCCCTTTTCCCTTTTTTGTTTGTGACCAAAATGTGCAATCTGCACTCCGACCTGCGAAAAGCAGCAATACACAACACAGCGTCTACTCTGCTGGAAAACCACATGAAGAAGAAGTTTTGAACACGGTAACACACCTTTGTCGGAGGACTGAGGATGGATGGCGAGAAGAAGCGAGGCAGAAAGAAGGGTGCGAGGTGCAAACCTGAACTGACGGTGAAATACAAGCTGAGTACTTTCTCCTTTGGGTCAAGTACAGGAGAGAAAAATGCATGTTACGCACCTGAAAATCCTGAGCAGTCGACGGATAATGAACTTGAAATTGATCCTGACAAAAGTGAGGAGAAAGAATCTGCGTTGTCAGGTGAAGTGAAGACGTCCAAGCCTCACCCCAATGATCAGGAAAATGCATGAGATGACTCTGGCCCAGTGGGAGTACGATTCATGGAGAAAGTGGATCCATGCCTTTTGGCCGATCCGTTTGTGCTATCAGGCTGGGTGAAGGAGTGGGGTTCTGTCAATTCGGTCAAAGTATCCAGAGATGGACTTGTGTTGATTTTTTTGTGTGTCTGCTGCTCAGAGGGAAAGGTCGTTGCGCATTTCTAGTCTTGGGACGAAAGCAATGTCCTGCTTTGATCTCCGGAGCAGACAGGAGTGATAACTGGGGTGGGGTTGAGTGGATCAAGTTGGGGGTCCCCGGTGTTTGTGACATACGTTGTTTAGTACGGCGCAGACTAGAGTGTTTTCCGGATAAAGTCATGCTAGGGTATATACATTTTCATACAGAGCTTTTGTTCCGAACCCACTGTGGTGTTTCAGGTGCCAAGTTTATGGTCATGTTGCAGCAGTATGTAGGAGGGAGATTCCTAAATGTGAGAAGTGTACATGTGGGAGTGGGCTGGGGAAGTCTTTCAATTGTGGGGGTGGCTTTGTTGCTGGGGATCAGAAATGTCCTGTGTAAGTGAGACAGATTGAAGTTTCCAGGGTGAGAGCAGTGCAGAAAGTGTCATATGCTGAGACAGTAAGGAAAGTAGAGGTTGATGGGCAAAGTGTGAGGGAGCCTGAGAGGATCCCTGTGAGTATTTCTATTTACTACCACAAACCGATGCTGGCACTAAGAACGTACTCAACGAGCTATATAGGACCATAAGCCAACAAGAAATGGCTCATCCAGAGGCAGCGCTCCTACTGGCCGTGATTTTAATGCAGGAAAACTTAAATCTGTTTTACTTAATTTCTACCAGCATGTCACCTGTGCAACTAGAGGGCAACATTTTTTACATCACCTGACTGGAATATGTTATTGGATTCATGGCATTGCGGTGTTTTACCACATCAGTAAATGGCTTCATTAATAAGTGCATCGACGACGTCGTCTCCACAGTAACCGTACGTACATATCCCAACCAGAAGCCATGAATTACAGGCAACATATGCACTGAGCTAAAGGCTAGAGCTGCCACTTTCAAGGAGTGGGACAATAACCAGGATGTCCTCCGACGAACCATCAAACAGGCAAAGCATCAATAAAAGACTAAGATCGAATTCTACTACACCGGCTCTGACGCTAGTCGTATTTGGCAGGGCTTGCGTACGTACTGTACATATCCCAACTAGAAGCCATGGATTACAGACAACATCCGCACTGACCTAAAGGCCAGAGCTGGCGCTTTCAAGGAGTGGTACACTAACCCGTACGCTCTCCGACAAACCATCAAACAGGCAGAGCGTCAATAAAGGACTAAGATTGAATCCTACTACAGCACCTCTGATGCTCGGCAGATGTGGCAGGGCTTGTAAACTATCACAGATTACAAAGGGAAACCCAGCTGCGAGCTGTCCATTGACACGAGCCTACCCGACGAGCTAAATATCTTCTATGCTCGCTTTGAGGCAAGCAACACTGAAACATGCATGAGACCACCAGCTGTTCCGGATGACTGTGGGATCACGCTCTCCGTAGACGATGTGAGTAAGACTTTTAAACAGGTTAAAATTCACAGGGCCAGACGGATTACAAGGATGCGCACTCAGAGCATGTGCTGACCAGGTGGCAAGTGTCTTCACTGACATTTTCAACCTCTCCCTAACCCAGTCTGTAATACCTACATGTTTCAAGCAGACCACCGTAGTCCCTGTGCCCAAGAACGCCAAGATAACCTGTTTAAATTACTATCGCCACGTAGCACTCACAACTGTAGCCATGAAATGCTTTGGAAGGCTGGTCATAGCTCACATCAACACTATCCTCCCAGAAACCGTGCACCCTCTGCATTTCGCATACTGCCCCAACAGATCCATAGATGATGCAATTCTATTGCACTCCACACTGCCCTTTCCCACTTGGACAAAAGGAACACCAATGTGAAAATGCTGTTTATTGACTACAGCTCAGCGTTCAACACCATAGAGCCCTTGAAGCTCATCACTAAGCTAACGTCCCTGGGACTGAACACCTCCCTCTGCAACTGAATCCTGGACTTCCTGACAGGCCGTCCCCAGATGGTGAGGGTAGGCAACAACACATCCGCCACGCTGACCCTCAACACGGGGGCCCCTCAGGGGTGCATGCTTAGTCCCTTCCTGTACTCCCTGTTCATCCATGACTGCAGATGACACGACGGTGGTAGGCCTGATCACCGACGATGATGATAGGGAGCCTATAGGGAGGAGGTCAGGGACCTGGCAGGACAAGAACCTCTCCCTCAACGTCAGTAAGAAAAAGGAGATGATCGTGGACTACAAGAAACGGAGGGCCGAGCACGCCCCCATTCACATCGATGGGGCTGTAGTGGAGCGGATTGAGAGCTTCAAGTTCCTCGGTGTCCAGAACACTAAAGATCTATCATGGTCCAAATACACCAACACAGTCATGAAGAGGGCAAGACAACACCTCTTCCCTTTCAGGAGGCTGAAAATATTTTGCATGGGCCCTCAGATCTTTAAAAAGTTTGACAGCTGCACCATCGAGATCATCTTGACTGGCTGCATCAACGCTTGGTATGACAATTGCTTGGCATCCGACCGCAAGGCTTCACAGAAGGTAGTGCGTACAGCCTAGTACATCACTGGGGCTGAGAGCTTCCTGTCATATGAGGCAGTGTCAGATGAAGGCACCAAAAATGTTCAAACTCTCCAGCCACCCAAGCTGACAAGCAGTACCAATGCACCAAGTCTGGAACCAACAGGACCATGAACAGCTTCTACCCCAAGCCATAAGACTTCTAAACAGCTGCTAAATATCTAATCAAATGGTTACCTTGACTACCTGCATTGATCCTTTTTTACACACACACTCACACTGACACCCCAACACACAGACACTACATACGCACACACACACACACAACATGCACACACATGCTGGAGGAAACAGGTACAAAAGTATCTATATCCACAGTAAAATGAGTCCTATATCGACATAACCTGAAAGGCTGCTAAGCAAGGAAGAAGCCACTGCTCCAAAACCGCTATAAAAAAGCCAGACTATGGTTTGCAACTGCATATGGGGACAAAGATTGCACTTTTTGAAGAAATGTCCTCTGGTCTGATGAAACAAAAATAGAACTGTTTGGCCATAATGACCATCGTTATGTTTGGAGGAAAAAGGGGGAGGCTTGCAAGCGGAAGAACACCATCCCAACCGTGAAGCACGGCGGTGGCAGCATCATGTTGTGGGGGTGCTTTGCTGCAGGAGGGCCTGGTGCACTTCACAAAATCGATGGCATCATGAGGCAGGAAAATTATGTGGATATATTGAAGCAACACCTCAAGACATTAGTCAGGAAGTTAAAGCTTGGTCGCAAATGGGTCTTCCAAATGGACATTGACCCCAAGCATACTTCCAAAGTTGTGGCAAAATGGCTTAAGGACAACAAAGTCAAGGTATTGGAGTCGCCATCACAAAGCCCTGACCTCAATCCCATAGAAAATTTGTGGGCAGAGCTGAAAAAGCTGCGTGAGCAAGGAGGCCTACAAACCTGACTCAGTTATACCAGCTCTGTCAGGAGGAATGGGCCAAAATTCGCCCAACTTATTGTGGAAAGCTTGTGGAAGGCTACCTGAAAAATTTGTTTCAGGTAGCCAAATACTAATTGATGTATGCTAACTTCTGACCCACTGGGAATGTGATGAAAGAAATAAAAGCTGAAATCCTTATCTCTACTATTATTCTGACATTTCACATTCTTAAAATAAAGTGGTGATCTTAACTGACCCAAGACAGGGAATTTTTACTAGGATTAAATGTCAGGAATTGTGAAAAAGTGAGTTTAAATGTATTTGGCTAACACGGAACCCAAACCGGCTGCGCGCGTGCACCATCGTACGCTATCGTGCAAAATGTATGTTGTCCACCTACACCAAACTCGATCACTACACGCAGGTTAAAATATCAAAACAAACGCTGAACCAATGACATTAATTTGGGGACAGGTCGAAAAGCATTAAACATGTATGGCAGTTTAGCTAGTTAGCTTGCACTTGCTAGCTAATTTGTCCTATTTAGCTAGCTTGCTGTTGCTAGCTAATTTGCCCTGGGATATAAACATTGAGTTGTTATTTTGCCTGAAATGCATCAAGTTCCTCTACTCCGACAATTAATCCACACATAAAACGGCCAACCGAATCGTTTCTAGTCATCTCTCCTCCTTCCAGGCTTTTTAATCTTTTAACTTATCTGATGATTGGCATCTAAACTTTCATAGTATTACCACGACAACTGGCAGAACATTTCGTCTTTCAATCACCCACGTGGGTATAACCAATGAGGAGATGGCACGTGGGTACCTGCTTCTATAAACCAATGAGGAGATGGGAGAGGCAGAACTTGCAGCGAGATCTGTGTCAGAAATAGGAATGACTTCTATTTTAGCCCTTGGCAACGCAAACGCTCGTTGGCGTGCGCAAGCAGTGTGGGTGCAATAATTGAATAACATGGATTTCTAAATTTATTTTGCGACGCTCGCGCACGCGACGTGTCCGGTCTGGTCAGCATGTAAGGTGTATGTAAACATCCGACTTCAACTGTAGCTACCTCATACCCTTACACATCTACTAGGTACTGGTACTCCATTTCAGTGTTGCCAACTCCTTAGTAAGGAAAGTAGCTATTGGCTAAAAGTCTCTAAATTATGTTATCGCCTAATTTGCATATTTGGCCATGTGCATGTAATTGTGATGGATGCTGTAGGAGAGAGGAATAAAGTCGTGGGAGAGACAAAAAGTGAGTAAAAAACACTCTAAATATGTTTAGAACTACAAATGAACTTTATTCTGTCGGTTCTTGTTTTTTTAATGTCACAATTCCAACCCTCCTTCTTTATCTGGGCTTGGGACTCGCAAAAGTGAACCAAAAGAGACACTCTGGCGGATTTACTTCCTTTTTTATTTTTTATTTTATTTAGTTACATTTACATCCTGCCCTGAATGTAAGCCAGGGCGGGATCAGCCAGCGACGGCTTCCCGCATGCGCGATTCATTTGCAGTCTGGACGCAGAGGGGTGAACAGCTCCTGCTCTGACTGCAGCTGGGAGGGACTGCTGCGCGAGGACTGGGCCGCCTGTGAGTGCATTGGGCCGCCTGTGAGTGTTTTGGGCCGCCTGTGAGTGCTTTGGGACGGGGTGGGACCTACGGCAGCACCCGCTGCTCGTTGAGCAGAGTAAGAACGATACGTGCTTTCACGTCAGAGTCTCCAATAACACCAGAAAAAGTATCTAGATTTGTCGCTAGTCGCTTTTTTGAAAATGTGTCGCTAGAGGGGTCTGAATACTCGCTACATATAGCAACACTGATTAGAAGCCCCACAGTGGAGGTGTCATAATACCCATAAAACCTAGCGGTCAAACAGGGAAATGGTGTGGGGCTCTATATAGCCATGCTATTTTTTACCTGTTATCGTTAACTCTTCATTGTTGGAAAAGGACACATAAGTAAGCATTTCACTGTTAGTCAACGAAGCATGTGACAAATAAGATTTGATTTGAGTAGTAGGCCACTACAGGGGTAATATAGGGTTACATGGCGGTTTCCTTTTATTGTCAACAAATGTGCAATGCACTTTCCAAACTGTGAAAGGCAGCAATACGCAACAAAGTGTCTTCTAGTCTGCCGGAAAACTACACGAAGAAGAAGAAAGCAACACCTTTCTCAATCGATTAGAATATATTTTAAACAGACAAGATGGTGGTGTACACACTGTTTGTATTTAATATTGGAGCAATTTCTAAATTCAAACGAACCCCCCCCCCAGTAACTAGACATGGACATTTAGAAGAAATGCGTTCTTCCAAGTCGGGAACTGAGGAAGCATCGTCAAGTTGGTCGAAAATGATCTGTGCTACACTTAACATTACCTTCCTAATAACGCCTATAAGCCAGCTGGAACAGTAATGGTCTGACTAGGGCTTGGTGATATTTTTAATAACTGGGGTGCATTATGATGATGATTTTTAATTCGCAGGGTGCCTTTTGTTAGGGCCTATAAACTCAGGTAAAGGTATTTTTAGCCAATGCTTTTTCTAACTTCTTCGCAAGCTGGTCCATGGTCTGTTTTATTTAAACAAGTACCAAAAAGACCTGAGCAGAGAGGGTAAATGTTGGGGAGAGGGCATTCATAGAAGCATTCTTTTGGGATTTTAACATTATTTTCAACCAACAAACCTTTTAAGTTTTGTTGACTTCCGTTTTAAATTACCTGCCCAGAAATGATTGGTTGGCATTGGCAACCGTTTTAGCCGACGGGAGGCCTAGCTCGCTAACGCTAGTTACATCTTGTTGGCTGACTAAAGAAAGCGAAAGGAAGCCGGATCTAAAGACAGGTTTGTAAACATAGTTTACATCTTGGTAATTTTCGGATTATTTCAAGATGGCTATAGCGTTATTAATTAATATGCCACTGCTGTTGGAAACATTTAATTTGTACTATTGTCTGGATATATTCAGCTAGATAAAGTTAAATGGCTTAGCTAATAATATTAGATGTTGATATCGTGTAGCAAACATTCGCTAGATAGCTTATTCGGTACCATAACGTTCGCTAACGTTAGCTTGTTAGTTAGCTAACTTCAACCGCAAGCTAATTTCTAACCAACAAAAATGTCAATATAAAATATACGATATTGGGTAACGTTAGTTAGCAAGCTAGGTGCTTTATATTTTACGAGTCGCTGGTCAATATGGGTTGTCTAGTATACTTTCTTGTTAGCTGTCTTAGCTAACGTTAGCTAGCTCGCTTGTGTAACGTTAAGTGTCAGATACAAACATGTAAACGTTGAAGCATAACTAACATCAATAAGCAAGCTAATGCCGATAGTGTTGCATCCAATGTAGCTTTCTGGCTGTATAGTTAAGTAACTGTATTTTGCAGTCTGTTTTAGCTAGCTTTCAAATGTCAACATTCCTCTATTGTTTGTGATTGGTGTCTTTATTTAGAATTAATCATGTCACGCCTTGTTTCCACCACTAGCTATCCAACAGAGGATAAAGAAGATTCATATTCTCTCAACCCCCGAACTATTCCTTAGAAAGGAGCAAGAGACAGACTGCACACAGAATGAGGTTGGAAGAGATTTGTTTACCTGTTATGGTTGTGTTGTGTGCTAACTGTATATCAAGCTGTATCTTGTAGAATCAGGTATACTGCATAATTGCCAGAAAAACGTATGTTCTGTTTTCCAGCCTGTCTGTTCTGTTTTCATTCTTTTTTGCTTTTTTGCTGTTTGTTTTTTATTTGTATCTTTGCTGCTTTATAGCTCATCTGCTCCCAGGATGGTGAACAACTACAAGCGGACTTCCAGTCCTCGGTCTCCTACGAACAGTGGGGAGCTCTTCACTCCAGCGCATGAGGAGAATGTGCGCTTCATCCATGACAGTGAGTCTGCCTCAGAAGACCAATATCTTACTAAGACTAGCCCTTACTGTCTCTCACCTGAGTAGGCTTATATGTTGGCAATCAACATCATCCACTGTAAAAAGCTCCTTACAGAGACCCTGTACCACTGAGCTCAGATGAGCCATTTGGATGGAATGTGGTATGTAAGGAGATGGTTGAAAGCTGGCATGTGTATGCTTCTTTACAGCCTGGCAGTGTGTGCTCAGAGACATCCGGTCACCACAGAGCAGTGAACGCAAAGACCGTGGACCACAGGAGTATGTGGAAAAGAACCCAAATCCCAACTTAAATTGTAAGTGACTTGATGGAGTATGTTTGTCATTTAAACAGGCTATTTACTAGATTTGTCAAAGACAGTAACGTTATTTTTATCCTTTCTTGCAGCTTTCACACCAGTTGACCTGAGTGACCTCAAGAAATGCAACACACAGGACTCCAAGAAGTCCTAGTCTTTCTCTTTATAGTCAAAAGCTTTTTTTCTGCACCAATTATCCTTGAGAACTTTCTCCTCCTCTGTCAGCCAGGAAGTCAACCTTTTGGCCATTCCTGCCCAGAATGCCGGTCCTCTTTCTGCCCACCCGGACTAACAGCCTGCCCATTCAACAGCAGTGGGCTGATGTCCTAACAACCACAATATTTTTGGAGTTCCTTATCCACCCCAGTCCCCCCCCTCTCTTTCTCTGTCCAGGCTGGATATTTTCTTACCCTACCTCTCATCTGGTTGACGTGGAATGCAAGAAAGCTGGCATTTGATTTCCAGGGATTCTCTCTTCCGGTTCTTGGTTTTACAGCCATGAATTTTGCATTTTCACTCTTTTTATGTGAATGGGACTGATGCAGAGTTTCAATGAAATATGCTGACATCCTAATGCCGAAGTACAGACTGTGTACAAATTCTTCATGGGACACTTTTTAAAGGACTGCAGTCTTAAATATAAACTGTTTTCTTTTCAATCTACAAAGGATAATGCTGAAGGGCTGGCATTCTTTTTTTGGAAGATAGTTGAATTGTAGATATATTGGAATGGAATCCGATTGTACGGGCGAGTTTTGGAAACCAAAAATTGTTTAGGATAAATGCCAACATTTTTCATATAAATTCATGCCCCTAAAATGGACTTCAAGTAGTCATCTCCACATTGACTTCCCAGCCTTGGAAAAAAATATTGAATAAAATACTTTTACAATATTTCACTCTCAATGCATTGGTCATAGATGTTCTGACCTAAATTTTCTTTTTGGATGTGTTACCTATATACTCACCAATGATGTATGTACAGACATCACAGAACCTACAGTAGGATGGTAAATTGTTGTCTCATGCTCTTTGTTTTGTTTGTGCATTGTTACTGAAAACAGTGTAATAGGCTACTGAACAAAAATATAATTGCAACATGCAACAATTTCTAAGATTTTACTGAATGCAGTTCATATAAGGAAATCAGTCAGTTTAAATAAGTTAGGCCCTAATCTATGGATTTCACATGACTGGGCAGGAATGCAACCATGGGTGGGCCTTGGAGGGCATAGGCCCACCCACTGAGTTTTTACCCACAAAAGGGCTATTACAGACAAATACTCCTCAGCAACCCCTCCACACCCCCCTCATACGATCCTGTGGGTGAAGAAGCCGGATGTTGAGGTCCTGGGCTGGCGTGGTTACACGTGGTCTGCGGTTGTGAGGCCGGTTGGACGTACTGCTGCATTCTCTAAAACAATGTTCGAGGCACCTTGTGGTAGAGAAATTAACATCAAATTATCTGGCAACAGCTCTGGTGGATATTCCTGCAGTCAGCATGACTAATGCACGCTCCCTCAAAACGTGAGGCGTTGTGTAACAAATTAGTGGCCTTTTATTGGCCCTAGCACAAGGCGCACCTGTGTAATGACCATGCTGTTTAATGTGCATCTTGATATGCCACACCTGTCAGGTGGATGGATTATCTTGGCAAAGGAGAAATGCTCACTAACAGGGATGTAAACAAATGTGTGCACAACATTTGAGAGAAATAAGCCTTTTGTGCATATGGAAAACATGGGACCAACACTTTACATGTTGCGTTTATTTTCATTGTATGTATAGTCAACCATATTTCTTTCTCTGATCTAGTTCCTTCATATCACAGAGGGAATCATGAAGTGCTCGGTAATGGTCTGAAAGTAGTTCTAACAACAGGGCTCAGCCAGTATTCACAAAAGTTAGCAAAGAGAGAATTACTCCATAATGGTAAACCTATTAGTAGTGCAAACAAGTACAAGAAGATACAATCATGGCGGCATGATATACACTGCTCAAAAAAATAAAGGGAACACTTAAACAACACAATGTAACTCCAAGTCAATCACACTTCTGTGAAATCAAACTGTCCACTTAGGAAGCAACACTGATTGACAATAAATTTCACATGCTATTGTGCAAATGGAATAGACAAAAGGTGGAAATTATAGGCAATTAGCAAGACACCCCCAATAAAGGAGTGGTTCTGCAGGTGGTGACCACAGACCACTTCTCAGTTCCTATGCTTCCTGGCTGATGTTTTGGTCACTTTTGAATGCTGGCGGTGCTTTCACTCTAGTGGTAGCATGAGACGGAGTCTACAACCCACACAAGTGGCTCAGGTAGTGCAGCTCATCCAGGATTGCACATCAATGCGAGCTGTGGCAAGAAGGTTTGCTGTGTCTGTCAGCGTAGTGTCCAGAGCATGGAGGCGCTACCAGGAGACAGGCCAGTACATCAGGAGACGTGGAGGAGGCCGTAGGAGGGCAACAACCCAGTAGCAGGACCGCTACCTCCGCCTTTGTGCAAGGAGGAGCAGGTGGAGCACTGCCAGAGCCCTGCAAAATGACCTCCAGCAGGCCACAAATGTGCATGTGTCTGCTCAAATGGTCAGAAACAGACTCCATGAGGGCCCGACGTCCACAGGTGGGGGTTGTGCTTACAGCCCAACACGTGCAGGACGTTTGGCATTTGCCAGAGAACACCAAGATTGGCAAATTCGCCACTGGCCCCCTGTGCTCTTCACAGATGAAAGCAGGTTCACACTGAGCACGTGACAGACGTGACAGTGTCTGGAGACACCGTGGAGAACGTTCTGCTGCCTGCAACATCCTCCTTCATGACCGGTTTGGCGGTGGGTCAGTCATGGTATGGGGTGGCATTTCTTTGGGGGGCCGCACAGCCCTCCATGTGCTCGCCAGAGGTAGCCTGACTGCCATTAGGTACCGAGATGAGATCCTCAGACCCCTTGTGAGACCATATGCTGGTGCGGTTGGCCCTGGGTTCCTCCTAATGCAAGACAATGCTAGACCTCATGTGGCTGGAGTGTCAGCAGTTCCTGCAAGAGGAAGGCATTGATGCTATGGACTGGCCCGCCCGTTCCCCAGACCTGAATCCAATTGAGCACATCTGGGACATCATGTCTCGCTCCATCCACCAACGCCACGTTGCACCACAGACTGTCCAGGAGTTGGCGGATGCTTTAGTCCAGGTCTGGGAGGAGATCCCTCAGGAGACCATCCGCCACCTCATCAGGAGCATGCCCAGGCGTTGTAGGGAGGTCATACAGGCATGTGGAGGCCACACACACTACTGAGCCTCATTTTGACTTGTTTTAAGGACATTACATCAAAGTTGGATCAGCCTGTAGTGTGGTTTTCCACTTTAATTTTGAGTGTGACTCCAAATCCAGACCTCCATGGGTTGATAAATTTGATTTCCATTGATCATTTTTGTGTGATTTTGTTGTCAGCACATTCAACTATGTAAAGAAAAAAGTATTTAATAAGATTATTTCATTCATTCAGATCTAGGATGTGTTATTTTAGTGTTCCCTTTATTTTTTTGAGCAGTGTATTTTAACGATATTGTGGGCTATGTGAATCTGCACTCAAATATAGGTGTTGATGCATCTGTGTTGACAAAGTTCACATGTGGATACAGTTGGTGTAGGCCATGGTATTAACACAACACATTTATTTACACCTTTGTCTCAGGAATCTTATATCAAATAAAATGTTATTGGTCGCGTACACATTTTGCAGATGTTATCGCATGCTGGTAAAGTAAAGGTTAAATAAATAAAATAATAAGTGCAGCTAAATGCTTATGTTTCTAGTTTCCACATTGCAGTATACCTAACAATACACACCAATCCTAAAAATAATGAAATTAAGAAATATTACAACGAGCAATGTCAGAGTCTAGGATATATACACTGCTCAAAAAAATAAAGGGAACACTTAAACAACACAATGTAACTCCAAGTCAATCACACTTCTATGAAATCAAACTGTCCACTTAGGAAGCAACACTGATTGACAATAAATTTCACATGCTGTTGTGCAAATGGAATAGACAAAAGGTGGAAATTATAGGCAATTAGCAAGACACCCCCAAAAAAGGAGTGATTCTGCAGGTGGTGACCACAGACAACTTCTCAGTTCCTATGCTTCCTGGCTGATGTTTTGGTCACTTTTGAATGCTGGCGGTGCTCTCACTCTAGTGGTAGCATGAGACGGAGTCTACAACCCACACAAGTGGCTCAGGTAGTGCAGTTCATCCAGGATGGCACATCAATGCGAGCTGTGGCAAAAAGGTTTGCTGTGTCTGTCAGCGTAGTGTCCAGAGCATGGAGGCGCTACCAGGAGACAGGCCAGTACATCAGGAGACGTGGAGGAGGCCGTAGGAGGGCAACAACCCAGCAGCAGGACCGCTACCTCCGCCTTTGTGCAAGGAGGTGCACTGCCAGAGCCCTGCAAAATGACCTCCAGCAGGCCACAAATGTGCATATGTCAGCATATGGTCTCACAAGGGGTCTGAAGATCTCATCTCGGTACCTAATGGCAGTCAGGCTACCTCTGGCGAGCACATGGAGGGCTGTGCGGACCCACAAAGAAATGCCACCCCACACCATGACTGACCCACCGCCAAACCGGTCATGCTGGAGGATGTTGCAGGCAGCAGAACATTCTCCACGGCGTCTCCAGACTCTGTCACGTCTGTCACATGTGCTCATGTGCTCAGTGTGAACCTGCTTTCATCTGTGAAGAGCACAGGGCGCCAGTGGCGAATTTGCCAATCTTGGTGTTCTCTGGCAAATGCCAAACGTCCTGCACGGTGCTGGGCTGTTAGCACAACCCCCACCTGTGGACGTCGGGCCCTCATACCACCCTCATGGAGTCTGTTTCTGACCGTTTGAGCAGACACATGCACATTTGTGGCCTGCTGGAGGTCATTTTGCAGGGCTCTGGCAGTGCACCTCCTTGCACAAAGGCGGAGGTAGCGGTCCTGCTGCTGGGTTGTTGCCCTCCTTCGGCCTCCTCCACGTCTCCTGATGTACTGGCCTGTCTCCTGGTAGCGCCTCCATGCTCTGGACACTACGCTGACAGACACAGCAAACCTTTTTGCCACAGCTCGCATTGATGTGCCATCCTGGATGAACTGCACTACCTGAGCCACTTGTGTGGGTTGTAGACTCCGTCTCATGCTACCACTAGAGTGAGAGCACCGCCAGCATTCAAAAGTGACCAAAACATCAGCCAGGAAGCATAGGAACTGAGAAGTTGTCTGTGGTCACCACCTGCAGAATCACTCCTTTTTTGGGGGTGTCTTGCTAATTGCCTATAATTTCCACCTTTTGTCTATTCCATTTGCACAACAGCATGTGAAATTTATTGTCAATCAGTGTTGCTTCCTAAGTGGACAGTTTGATTTCACAGAAGTGTGATTGACTTGGAGTTACATTGTGTTGTTTAAGTGTTCCCTTTATTTTTTTGAGCAGTGTATATTTATATATACATATATTTATAAACTGGGATGTTCGAGCCCTGAATACTGATTGGCTGACAGCCGTGGTATATCAGACCTTATATACCACGGGTATGACAAAACATGTATTTTTACAGCTCTAATTATGTTGGTAATCAGTTTATAATGGCAATTATAAACTGGGTGGTTCGAGCCCTGAATGCCGATTGGCTGACAGCCATGGTATATCAGACCTTATATACCATAGGTATGACAAAACATTTACTTTTACTACTCCAATTAAGTTGGTAACCAGTTTATAATAGCAATAAGGTACCTCAGAGGTTTGTGGCACACCCCCGTGCCTTATTGTGTAATATAATGGTGTGTATAGACAGTATGGCTAGTATACTGTATGAACAGGAACAGTGTGTACAGCGGTAGTTATAGGATGATTCTGGACTAGAATACAGTATATACATATGAAGTGGGTAAACGTTATTAAAGTGGCCAGTGTTCAATGACAATGTACATAGGGCAGCAGTCTCTAAGGTAGCTGGCTAGTAAAAGTGCCCTAAGTTCAGGGCAGTGTACTGGGGGGAAGCCGGCTAGGGGTTGACTATTAAACAGTCTGATGGATTGGAGCTGTTTTAAAGTCTCTCGGTCCCGGCTTTGATGCACCTGTACTGTCTCGGCTTTCTAGATGGTAGAGGGGTGACCAGGCCATGTCTCGGATGGCTGAGGGGCCAAGCCGAATTGCACCAACTATCAAGGAATATGTCAGATCTATCTATTTTTGTATAACCAGCACTACAGTAAATTCTAGACCATTGCGCTGCTGCACTGATAATAGCAGCACAGGTCTTTGTAGTGATATGACTCAAGGGATCAATTTCAAATGGTCCCTTCTTGATTTGACAGCATAACCTGAGTAAAACTGTGGAAGGGGCGGCGCACAACAAGCGGACACAGACAGCGTCATCCGTCCTCACGTAACGAGGGCTCGTGGCTATAAAGACAGCTTGCGCTCCATTTTAGCGTTTTTTTTTCTCACGCAGCTGAATAGTACCGCAGGGATATAACCAAGGTTTTTACTTAAGGCAGGGATCAGTCAGGCTAGTTTTTAGTTCGCTAACAGTTCTTCTTGGCGTAATTGAAACTTCATAATGGCCGATAAGATGGATATGTCTCTAGATGACATCATCAAGCAGAACAGGCAGCAGAGAGGAGGCGCAGGAGGCCGTGGTGGTGGAAGAGGCCGTGGCCGGGGAGGCTCTGGCGGGGGCCGAGGTGGTGGTGTTGGCCGTGGAGCAGTTGGTGGAGGCTTTGGGGGCCGAGGTGGAGGATCGGGCCCCATGAGGAACCGACCGAACCTGAGCCGTGGCAGAGCAAGACCTACGCCATACAGCAGGGTATGACAAATTTAAAGGAATGGGCTGAGAAAAAGGAAAACGCCTCGTAACCTGAAAATGCCTGCGCGACGTCCTCTAATCTTCAGGCTTACTAGCTGCTCCCAATGCAATCAATGGCTAGCTTGCTAGTCGAGAGGCACTTAGCTAGCTAATCGAATTTCTTTCGAATTAGCGAAGGGAAACCCTTTAAATTGCGGTTGATATGGAAATAATGCACGTAAAGTGTCCTTGTCCACCCAAACCCATGTCTGTTACCACTTTTTGAGAATAAGCTTTTGGAGCGGGTTAGCTAGTTGCTAACTCTGGAATAGCTGCTAACCTACAAGGCCCAGACGGCGCCATTTTGAATTCAGCATCTTCAATCAATGAAATATTTATTTCATGGTCCGTCGCAGTAGCTTTCGTCCCAGAAAGTCACTTGTTGGACCACCGAACGGCACTGCATCGAAGAATATCGTTGCATTTGGAAGATTTTTGTAGCAGAGGCGACTTTTGGAGAGTTTCATCCTGCACTCCTATCCTTTGTTTGGGAGTGGCTGGCGGGTTAACACAATCCCCTTTGAGCAACACCATATCAACACAGAATGGTGTCATTTATGGATGGAGCAGTGGACTTTTCCCCTCTTATTACATACATATTTTTATCTCTACATTTCTAGTAATGTTACAACTCAATCAAAATGGCGTGGTTTCAAAATGGACGCTCAGATGGTTGCCATCCATGTTCAGGCCAGGTAGTTGGCCTACTTTATTTTGCTAGTTGTCTCTTTCAGAAAATGGACACTTAACTCATCAAAGCTAACTCATGGCTTTTAAAGAACAATTTAAGCAAATAACCACACAGCTGGAGTCGACACTGATGCAGCGCCATACGGATGGATGACTTTCTTCAGCATACTACTCTCGCTGGGGATGGCCGCCTGGAGAGCCTTTGGTGGAGGAGCAGATGGCAAGAGAACAGTGGGCGACATTGTTAGCCTAGTTAGCCAACAAGGGGGTGGGAGCGGAGTGCAGATGGTAGCGAGTAAATGTGTACTGTTATTAATGACTTTACTGCTAAATGTTGATCAAAATAGCCTCAAGACGTCAATGCATACATTTCTTCATTCTATTATGGGAAATGTTTCATTTTTTACTATTATGGCCCATCAGTTTTAGCTAAATGCTTTATGGCCTGTTAACTTGGTCTAGTGTCTAGAATTTATATGTTGCCAGGTGTCCTGTTTTTGCACTGGTTTACTTGCTTGTAGTAATGGGTTGGGCACTGGGTGGGGAATGCTGGTAATCTCCATGGGGTAGCAGTGTGCCAACCACCTGGCCCTGTTGGCTGTGTAGTCCCTGGTCTCCCCAGCACCTACCCAGCTGTGTGGACTGGACTCTGTGATTGGCAGAGACAGGGGAGCCTGAAGTCAGCAGGTTCGTTCTCTTTCATCTGTTGCAGCCCAAGCAGCTTCCTGATAAATGGCAACACGACATGTACGGCAATCATGGCTTCAATGCCAGTGTTGGGGGCGGTGGGGGTGGAGCTGGTGTGGAAACCGGAGGGAAGCTTCTTGTCTCCAATCTCGACTTTGGCGTTTCAGACGCAGATATTCAGGTACATCTTATTTTCTTTTTGACTTGGTTGACTCTTTAGAAATTGCGTATTTACCTTGGTTTAGCATTTCCAAAATGGCACGTGAAATCACTTACAATCACAATACATGGTTTCTCTCACTGCAGGAGCTCTTTGCAGAGTTTGGTACACTGAAGAAGGCAGCTGTTCACTATGACCGGTCGGGCAGGAGCTTAGGCACTGCAGACGTCCACTTTGAGAGGAAGGCAGATGCTCTAAAAGCTATGAAACAGTACAACGGTGTACCACTTGATGGTAGGTTTCTCAAGTGGCTTTGACAGTTGCGACAAATATTATCATGTCATTTGTACCTTGCTGAAACATTTAATTGTTTTGTGCTGCTGAGGTGTCTTTCACCATGCTGACACTGTATATTCATCCAACTTTCAAGTTGCTGAACGTTGAAACTTTCAAAAAAAATGGGTGCTTGTTAGTTAGCCTGTTTTGCAAGTTCTCTTTCAGAAAATGGACGTTTAACTCATCAAAGCCAACTCATGGCTTTTAAAGAACAATTTAAACAAATAACCACACCGCTGGAGTCAACACTGATGCAAAGAACTACAGTGCCATACGGATGTTTTTCTTTCTTCAGCACACTACTCTTGCTGGTGATAACCTGAATACTTTCTCTTGCAGGGCGTCCCATGAACATACAACTCGTCACATCACAGATCGACACACAAAGACGGCCACCCATGCAGGGGTAAGTGTTAAGATTGAACTGTTTTCCAAAACAACCTGAGCCAATGATAAGTATCATGAATGGAAAGTGCTAATGTTCAGATGTTCTACAGTATGAACCGAGGTGGTGGTGGCATGAACAGGGGTCGTGGCGGTGGGTTTAGAGGGATGCAGAGAGGACGTGGAGCAGGTCGTGGAGGAGGCAGGGGCCGAGGTGGCCGCGGGGGAAGCACTAAGCCACTTTCTGCTGAAGAGCTGGATGCCCAGCTAGATGCCTACAATGCCAGGGTGAGTCTCGGTTTGCAAATGAGAAAGGGGTTATGAAGTGTCATAGGGAGTTAAATAAAAACAAAAAAACATTTGTCTGCCTACATGTATATAGCGTTGGAAATTAATGATGGGACAGGCCTACTATGGTAGCATGCGTCTTATCTGATGCCTTTCTTCCACCCACCCCAGATGGAAACAAGCTAAGAGCCTAGGTGAATCCTCCAGGCTGCATTACTCTCCAGGCTGAACATGAGGACAGTCTGTTCTTACAGCGTTGAAGATGCAGGACATTTTACACTTGGATGTCTTCTGATGTGATTTAAATTTGTGTATCAATCCTTTTAAATGCTCCGATGTGTTTTTTACCAGTTTATGTTTTTTGGAAAAAAATATTGGTTTTGACTGTAGGTTTAAGGGGGTGGGTGGGGCTTTCCCTGTTGCTCTTCCTTTCCCCGTAGATCATTGTAATAAACCCTGCAGTACATATGAACCATACTCTGACTGCTTTGTTTTTATTGTCAAGTGCACAAGTACAGAGAAATCCCTTGCATTGTTGGGAGGGCCTGCAAGTAAGGGTTTCACAGTCTACACCTGTTTACAAAGCATGTGACAATTAGAATGTGATTTGATTGCTCATTCCCAACAATGCTGTGATCAATATCAGTACTATAAAGTACAACAGACACATGACACAAAGGTAAGCGGTCTACAGGGTTAGTGCCAATACCATATTTACAATGTGCAGGGAATGGGATATTAGTGGTAGGGGTAGATATGTAGAGTTAAGGTGATTAGGTGTCAGGGTATATGAAAAACAGCAGAAGTGTGTGTGTTGGGTCAGTGTGAGCAAGTAGTGTGCATGGAGCAAAAAATAAGTGGCAATGAAGATGGTCAGTGTCGTCATCTTAGCTATTTTGCGGTCTTATGGCTTTGAGGGCTCTAAGCCAAATAGTTTTGCAGTGCCAAATGTCTTCCTGGTTCCAAACATTGTGTAACACAGCCGGACACAAAGTACTGAGGTTGTCATGCACGTCTTAGCTGAAGTGCACTGCATCCAACGGTGCACTAAAACATGGGAAACTGTCTAAAGATTTGTCATTTGGCGACGTAAAATATCCTGTCGTTTTACTAGAATTCGGCCAACTGACGCAACTGCGACCCATTTGATTTGCAAGCTGCTGCATGTCGCCCAGATCCAAATGATGTATAAATGACTGGATTACCTAGGCTAAACCACTAGATGGCCGCATAGTCCATTAAGTGTAAACATTGCTTTGAGGCTACTTTGTCAATTTTACAGTCTGTCCATTACTGATGTTTAAAAACATGGTCTGTTCTTACTCCGTGTACTAGATAAGGTAATTCCTGTCCCGTCTGGGCTCTCAGATGACGTGATTGGCTGCGAATTTTCATACTGTATTAGGGTAATTGCGCTAATTTACTATACGTGTATTCTAGTCTACAAATACATTTGCGAGTTTATAGTAACGAGCAGTTACCTGACTAGTGCACTTTACACCAGGCTTGTTGCTGAGCGCCCGCCTACGTTCGGACAGCCTTTGTGGTGTGAGTCAATATTCCCGGAAGCGTGTTGTGCGTTTGATTTGAGCTGCTCCTTCCTCGCCATTCAGTGACGCGTACTCCAGCGTAGCAGCAGCATAACGGTAAAGTCCGAGAAAATATTTAATCAACTTTTCAAACATTTGTCTATACATTTAAGTTAGAACGCGGTTAGCTCATTTGTACGTCCATTTTTGGTAGTACAAAGTCGCAAGTTCTGGTTATTCGTGCAACTTGTTACATGCTAACTAGCAACTTCATGATGTCTAGCTTAATTCGACTAGTGTAGATTACTAATTTTAATTGTGACGGAGAACAGGAACTGTTGTCACTGATGTTTGCTCTGTGGTTGCTGCCAGTTTAATTAATTATAGTGATAAGTAATATCTTTCCATGGAGGTAGGCTATCCTTGTGAATATCCACTCAATTGATCTGTGATTAGATCCTGTTGACTAAGCAAGTCTTTAAATTAATTTCAGAACAACACTATTCAAGAGAAAAAAAGTTACTTGTTTGATCAGACCCAATGAATGGGTATGTATAGGCTAACTTTTCATCTCATGAAAGTTGCTCACGTTCTGTCAGCAGTCGACACTTCCTGGAATGCAAGTTAATTTCCCGCGGTGATTCATCATTGAACATGTTTTTCTTAAACTTGATTGAAGGGAATGAGCGAATCCTGTAAATTGCTACAAATATTATTTATATACCCTCTCTGAAAGTGAGTTTGATACAGATGTGTATTTAAAATAGGCCTAGTGAAGTTCGGATTTGACTGACGGATTCAGGAGGACTCACCAACTGACTGGCACTTAAAATAATGCGACTTTTAAACCCAGTCAGCCTATCTGTTAGGACGTGTTTTTATGGCATACAAACGTGTGCATCTTTTCTGAGAATCATTAGGCCCAGTAACCCGATAAACTGGCGGTGACATGCTTGCAAAACTACGAGGGCTGCTTTTCCTTCCTGTTTCAGACGAATGGCGCGGTAGAGTTCTAGTTTCTTCTGTTGGAGAGTAGGCCAGGGCGAGTCTTAGGTCTTCACCAAACTTAACCCTTTCCTCTTAGTATTATTAATTTACGGGTAGTTCACTCACTAAGTAAAACGATTTATAGTATCTGTAAGGTAAAGCAAACATACTCAAATTTAAACAGCCAGGCTGCTCCAATTGTTGCTCTTCTCGACCTACATAAGAACACTAGCATCTGCTGGATGTTCAGCAGCTCAAAGGTCCCCTAGCCTTGTTATTGTTAACTCATCAAGCTTACAATGTTCTATGCAACAGGAATAAAAACATTAACTCTACACATTAATATTTCTTTCCAGAGGTCCAGGGACATGTAATGTTGACTTAATTGATGTACACTTCAAGCCAAATAGCATCTTCATATTTTCAGCCTTAGGGCTTCACTAGTCTGTTATTCAGTTCATGTGACATCTTGTATTTCCCTGTTAGTTTGTGGCAATGGAGAGAGGGGAGAGAGGGGTGGGGGTATTGATCCATAGGGATACTTTGGGCATCTGTCCCCTTTACCACTATCCAATCAATGGCAGCTCACCACTGTAACTACCATTGCTTTCTCATCCGGAATGTTGTTTTTCTACAGGCTTTTTTTGTTTTGAGTAGGACTAGAGATTTGAAATCTCTGATGTGATGTTTTTCAGTACACGCCTTTCAACAATAATTGGTTTCATGTTTTCTATGCTATGTTATTAAATAGGACTTTTTAGAGAATTTTCCAGCCTCTGGATTGATGTAAGTTAACTTCTCATTCGACAACCACATGCCTTGGACTATACTCCACATGATTCCAGGAACCAATCTTAACCTTATTTTTGATAAAGATACACAGCTATTTTTCTTCTTAAAAGTGAGCAAGCTTCCATCTCTCTCCTAGCTGATTTCTAACCTCCATTACAGGATAGGCTACATGGCTGTGGAGTAATCACTACGCTTCTCTCTCCTTGTCTCTACTTCCCTGTCACTCTGCATTAAGGGAGGGGATCTGGCTGGGGAAATTGTAGCAAACCAAAGGAGATTAAACTCAGGGCTGAGCACAGCACCATCTGATGGCCTACAATATGTAGCACACAGTGTACATAAAGACAACTCGCCACTATGGAGGCATTTAATGACGCCTCCCACACATTCCACCCCCTCCTATAGCCTGTCATGACAAGAACCAGGCCTGATGGTGACCCCTTTTCTCTCAGAGCCAGTTGGCTATCTGTCCTCTTTCTGCCTTTAAGTGGCACGTCAGTCCCTTCCGTTTTTGCTGTAACTCGCAAGGGACTAGAAACGAGGACACTGGCCAGCATCTCCACACATACAGCAGTGTTAAAGATTAGCTCTTCTCTTCTGCTGTTCCTCCTCATTGTACTGTGGCTTAGACCGAACAACAGACCACACAACCCCCAAATGTCCCCCAGTGGATATCAGCCTTCACATACACCTCATTCAAAAGGAAATGGCTTCCCTTCATGCTGGATATGTCCTTATTTAGTCATTGCTATCATCCACCAGAGGGCAAACATTACACTGTGCATACTATTTAGTTTCTTGTTGCAGATGTTGAGATGTTCCTCAGACCACATGAATAGTGCCATCAAGTTTACCACCCATCATCAGGTCATTGCTCTGTCAATGACACCACATTAAAAAGCCCAACTTGAATGGAGCCACCATACAACAGTAGGCTTACTACTGTCCATAGTGGATGCTGTTGCCTTGTTGTTACCAAGGGAGGCAGACATAATCTGGGCATGTGTCGCTACTCGCTAAGCCCCCCCCCACCACTGTGCAGGGAGAGAGCCCTGACCTTTCAGCTGGCACCTTGGCACTCCCGTTCACTCTCAGCTTCCTGCTGTGTCTATACAGAGTGATTTCTCAGACAGGCTATTTTTAATGCTCAGACCGGATTTGTTCTAGTTTTCCCCCTTGAGGTAGAATATATTTTTCTCTTTCGTCTGACACTTCCTCAATTTTGACTCCTCTCTGCTCTGTTTATTCATGTCTCACTCTGTGGAAATGAGTGCCTCCTGCATTGCATCAGCTTTGCCAGGCACAATCCTCCTTCCTGAAGGCACTGTTCTGCATTTAGTGCTGCATCCTCTGCTTTGTGCAGCAGCCCAGCGTGTGTCTGTTGACATTACATCAAGCCAACGTTGCTTACCTGAATACCTGCTAACAAATCAAGACTGCAATGGGGTTTACGTCAGGTGGAGAAAGTCAAGGGGATCATTTAGAAGCCTTTTGCATTACTATGTGTGTTTAAGTGCAGTCCAACATGATGTGGTTAAACACAGTTCTCTTTTCTAACTGGCGGATGTGAGTCATGTTGTCGGCAGAACATGAAGGAAACATACAATCACAGTTGACAAAAGTGCTGCAGAGCACAAGGAAGTCAAGCACTCTGGTGAATGGCACATAAGTCTAGAAGGGCATCACAAAGCTACATCACAAGGACACATGAAACGGGGCGTCCTGTGGGGAGGAAAGGGAGAAATGCTGAAGTTCACTCTCAAAGCTAGGTCTATGACAGGGAGGGAGACAGAACAGAGAGGATCAAACTAGCCATAGATGTTTTGTGTGTGACATTAGGAGTCAGAGTAAAAAGAGTATCCAGGCTGCTTTCCAAATCTGAAGTAGGTACTAGAGGTCGACTGATTAATCGGAATGGCCGATTTAATTAGGGCCGATTTCAAGTTTTCATAACAATCGGAAATCGGTATTTTTGGACACCGATTTGGCCGATTTGTAAAAATGATTATATATATTTTTTACACCTTTTTATTTAATCTTTATTTAACTAGGCAAGTCAGTTAAGAACACATTCTTATTTTCAATGATGGCCTAGGAACGGTGGGTTAACTGCCTCATTCAGGGGCAGAACGACAGATTTTTACCGTCAGCTTGGGGGATTCAATCTTGCAACCTTAGTTAACTAGTCCAACGCTCTAACCACCTGATTTACATTGCACTCCACAAGGAGCCTGCCTGTTACGCGAATGCAGTAAGCCAAGGTAAGTTGCTAGCTAGCATTAAACTTATAAAAAACAATCAATCAATCATAATCACTAGTTAACTACACAGGGTTGATGATATTACTCGTTTATCTAGCGTGTCCTGCGTAGCAAATAATTGATGCGGTGCGTATCGTTGCTCCAATGTGTACCTAAGCATAAACACCAATGCCTTTCTTAAAATCAATACACAGAAGTATATATTTTTAAACCTGCATATTTAGCTAAAAGAAATCCAGGTTAGCAGGCAATATTAACCAGGTGAAATTGTGTCACTTCTCTTGCGTTCATTGCACGCAGAGTCAGTGTAATTTGCCTGAATTTTACATAATTATGAAATAACATTGAAGGTTGTGCAATGTAACAGGAATATTTAGACTTATGGATGCCACCCGTTAGATAAAATACGGAACGATTCCGTATTTCACTGAAAGAATAAACGTCTTGTTTTCGAGATGATAGTTTCCGGATTCGACCATATTAATGACCTAAGGCTCGTATTTCTGTGTGTTATTATGTTATAACTAAGTCTATGATTTGATAGAGCAGTCTGACTGAGCGGTGGTAGGCAGCAGCAGGCTCGTAAGCATTCATTCAAACAGCACTTTCCTGCGTTTGCCAGCAGCTCTTCGTAATGCTTAAAGCGTTGCTCTGTTTATGACTTCGAGCCTATCAACTCCCGAGATTAGGCTGGTGTAACCGATGTGAAATGGCTAGCTAGTTAGCGGGGTGCGCTCTAATAGCGTTTCAAACGTCACTCGCTCTGAGACTTGGAGTGGTTGTTCCCCTTGCTCTGCATGGGTAACACTGCTTCGAGGGTGGCTGTTGTCGATGTGTTCCTGGTTCGAGCCCAGGTAGGAGCGAGGAGAGGGACGGAAGCTATACTGTTACACTGGCAATACTAAAGTGCCTATAAGATCATCCAATAGTCAAAGGTTAATGAAATACAAATGGTATAGAGAGAAATAGTCCTATAATTCCTATAATAACTACAACCTAAAACTTCTTACCTGGGAATATTGAAGACTCATGTTAAAAGGAACCACCAGCTTTCATATGTTCATGTTCTGAGCAAGGAACTTAAACGTCAGGTTTCTTACGTGGCACATATTGCACTTTTACTTTCTTCTCCAACACTTTGTTTTTGCATTATTTAAACCAAATTGAACATGTTTCATTATTTATTTGAGGCTAAATAGATTTTATTGATGTATTATATTAAGCTAAAATAAGTGTTCATTCAGTATTGTTGTAATTGTCATTATTATTTAAAAAATAGTCAGATTTAATCGTTATCGGCTTTTTTTGGTCCACCAATAATCGGTATCGGGGTTGAAAAATCATAATCGGTCGACCTCTAGTTGGTACAGCACAACGTTCCTGGAGGCGGTTGACAGTGATTAGGTAGGTTTATCAGAGACCTGCCTGGAGCTGGAGTTCAGCCCAATGAATGATTACGTAATCCCTGATTTCTCAATCTCTTCTTCTCTTGTCCTGACTGCCATTTCTCCTCCCCCTCTGTGGTTTAAAGCTAATTGTAGCTTTTGGGCAATGCCAGCTGTTCTCTATTGCAGAATACACTTGGGCGATCACTTTTTTTTCTTTTCTTTTTACCCTGCCTTAGAACTGGGACATGGCTGAGACTAGATTGCAGTAAATGCTTCTATTTTAGCATTTGTAATGTATCGTGTCATCTATTAAAATTCCATTCAATTTGCTGTCAGCCTTGTGCTGTCCCTTTCCTGTACTCTTCCCTGTGAAATGTCAAAGGTGAAGTCCTATGAGAGTACACAGTGAATGGGTTAGTTGAACAAATAAAATAAAAAGACCGCTATGTGACCTTTACTACAGAAGAATGATTTATGAGCTGGACATTTCTTGATGAACCCTTTCTTGTTTGCCTTTTTTGGGGGATTAAGATCTGGTTTCTGACCAAGAAATCTTCTGATTTTAAGATTAAACTGAACTAACTTTAAAGGAAAAGAGGAACTTAAGGCTTTGTCTTTGAGTTCCTGTCACTTTCGCCTCCAACTCTGACCTGTGCTGAATTTCTTTATGTTTGTGTCCTGCTTACAGAAAGCCTCGTCCATCAACCACAATGTCTTTAGCCATTTTCATCAACTCAGGAGGCGTGTCTCGCCCTTGTTCAATTTGGTAATGAAGACCCTTGAATCTCTATAGGAAACCAAAAAGGTTTGTCAGTGGAATCCTATTGATGTGTCACCACTGACACCCCAAAACATTTCCCCAATGCCTTATTAGCAGTAATCTCTGTCCCAAGAATCTCACTGCTCTAATTGTTGCTAAGGAACAGCCCTAATCTGGGTGTCAGCTACTCTAGAAACCAGAGTGCTTGGATGACTATTCCTGAACCTGATCAAATGGGGATAATCCTCCAATTAAAGCTAGTGGTATTTATTTAGCTGCCAATGGTAAGAACCAGTGTGAGGGGTTCAATGTTGACACATAAACCGATCACTACCTGTATTTATACCTCAGTTACACCAAAACATGTCACTTAGCAGTGACGAGTGAACAAGGCCTATTTATTTCCGTAGTCAGTCACTATGTGTGCCATGTCAGCTGGTGGAAAAATGTGTATTGGGACTTATGTTATTGTTGAAACTAGGCCTAATCTATTCCATTGAGCTCAGTGGACATATGATTGACCCAATCATCCATTTCGTGCTTAGTGAAGATCGCATACGAATCATTATCTTGACATGGTAGGTCAAGCCAGAATCTGAATGTGCTCCAATAATTTATTCTATGCAAGCCAAACTGTGTTGGGAATGAGATGGCTGCCAACTATTGAACAGTGTTTATAGTCTACTTGTTTGCCTATGGGCATTGGTCAGTCATGCCAAGCAATGGCCACACTGATAAACGTGTGAGACTGAAGTGGGTCACTGCTCGGATGGTGCCTCACATCCGTTGTAACTTTCTACTAAAATATGTATTTCTTTAAGGTTGTCATGATAATTGTTGCATTGTACTATTTTTTTTTAACTCTAGCCACCCTGACTCCCATCCTAGTACTCTCAACATTATGCTTTTTGTTTTTCACCCTCTTGTTTGTCACTATTTCCTGATGTCCCCCACCTCACCCCCTCTTTTTATTGATCCACTTATTCTGATGCACACATCCCCTGCAGCTGTAGCCGCTTGACCCAACAGCAGGCCAGTCATGAGAGGCTGTGTTGTGGTGTGCGTTAGCAGCAGAGAAATATAGCACTCCTAAAGTATGTCCCTCTCATTTATCACCACACCAATCCTGGGGGACAGCTCGGTATGTAGCGGCAGTCCACCAAGGCTCAGGTCTGGATCTAGGCTAGCACATGAGGAGGAGCGACTGCCAAATGAATAGAGATGACGTGAGAAAGATGACACAATATCCCTGAATCTGGTCCCGTCCTCCCACTCCTAGCAACAAGTCCTTCTCACTATTTCGCCAACTTCACACACATTTGCACAGCTGAGCTACCAAAACACACTACTGCTAACAGAACAGGAATTTCTGCTTTAATGAGAATGTGGAGAGGCCCTGTTTGGGGAAAAATGGTGCAATGTGCTCCCTGTTCCTGCTTGGCGCAGGTCCATCTGTGTGTCAGGCGCTATGCAAAACAGAGAGGGGCAGAGGGAGGGAGGTGGAACTGGTTAGTGTGGTGAGGTTTGAGAGCCAGACAGGAGCCCTTGTTTGCGGTGGTGTGATTTTAATGTACTATTGCTGGGATTGCGTGTTGAGCTGTGATTTTATGGTGCGTTATGTCACCAAGGTAATACCGGCGTCTGTTCATCTGGAGCCTTGCTCATGGCACAGCATCAATGTTGTGTGTAGCCCAATAATAACATCTTTCACACATCCCCCGAGGCGTTCTACGTGGCTTTTTAGAGCACACGCCTGTTTTGTTATTTTTTTCTACTATTGTTATGGGCCTAAGGTTTCTCTCGTTATATTGGAATGTGTGAGCTACTACGGTCCTTGAACAAGTGTGTTTCAAACTCGACTGCTGCATGAGCATGACAGTGTGTGATATATAGCATAGCCTAGGCTTCCTGTCTCATTGTTGGTTAGGTGGTTTCCTGTGAACTGACTGACATCCACAAACATACTGGCATTGTTCTGTGTTGTGTCAGTGGAGGTCTGCCAGTGCCCTTTGTCAAAGTAGTATTCTTGCTCTTGCCATTTTCTGTTTTACAATTCGTCAGAGATACTCAATGTTGCTCAGTTAATTGATTGTATTGGTCTGTGGTACAGTGAACCTTTTAAAGTATTAGATGCAGTAAATCACTAATGCATCAGTAGAAAATGCAGCATGGCATTGGCGCCATCACGCTGAACTGCTACCACTGAAGACTACGCTGCTGACTGTGGTGTGTACACGGATACAGAGAGGCGCTCTGTGCCAATCACTCACAATACCACAAGGAGGCCAGTCTTCATGAAGGAAGACAAAGCACAGAGCAGCAGTGTTATGAAATCACCTCGGTGTAGCAGAGGTATTACACCAGCTAGACGAAGGCTAGATGTAGGCCTCTATATTACTACAGTACTTAATCGGCAGGTAGCCTAGCGTAGTGGTTCCCAAACTGTGGGGCAAGGGGTGTCCGCCCCCCCTAAAAAAAAAGAAAACCTCTGTCCGGCTTTTTGAAAGCTGTAGGTGCGATTTCGAAATTGAGTAGTGTATCATCAGTTTTCCTCAGTCATTGTAGACCTTAGAGAGCTATTTATAACTTGTCAGAAATGTCCAAAGATCAACTAGGCCATGTCGGCTAAAGATTTTTTAGCTCGGTTTTTTAGCACATAGATTTTGTTGTAATGTTTGAGTCACTCAAATAACACATGAATAAACATTAGACACAGCAAAATGTATAGAATTTCAAGAACGTGAGCTTTAAAACGGCAACAACATTTTTGTACCCCGTGACAAATTGCAGGAAATTAGCTTTAAACAAAAATGTTATCTTCGCTAACTAGATGGGTGTGAACAGTTTGTGTCATGAATAGTGCTTGTACCCATAGAAAAAAGGGTGGCGCGGGATGTTCCCCAATGTTGGAAGGGGACCTGAGTAAAAAAGTGAACCCCTGGCCTAGTGGTTAAGAGCTTTGGGCCAGTAACCGAAAGGTCGCTGGCAAGGTGGACAAATCTGCCGTTCTGCCCTTGAGCAAGGCAGTTAACCCCCAACAACAACTGCTCCTGGACGCCGGTGACAGGGATGTCGATTAAGGCAGCCCCCCCGCACCTCTCTGATTCTGAGGGTTTGGGTTAAATGCGGAAGACACATTTCAGTTGAATGCATTCAGTTTTGCAAGTGACTAGGTATCCCATTTCCCTAACTGGGGGGAAAGGTTGATTTCAACACTCACAGCTCTCTCCTCACGACACCCACCTCTCTGGCAAGAGGACCCTTCCCCTAATATCGTTGTCCTGATTCCTGCTTAGCATCACTCTCCCCAGACCCTACTTGATGTTGACTGGTAATGCAGTGCAGCTGGGTGCTGCTCCCACATTAGCATGTTGTTATCTGCTTGATCCACAGAAGCTTGACTGTAGCTCACTACAGCGTGGTAGAGGAGGGAGGGAGAGGGTTTGAGTTGAGATAAAGCTCTGCTTTTCGACCAACCAGCCCTCTGTAGTTCCCCCCGCGTGTACAGCGCTGGCCCCTCTGGTCTGACCTCCATACTGGGACTGTGTCCAATGTAGTCCAAGCCAGGACGTGTGAGTCAGGCCCCGGAATCTTTATCGCAATAGAAGGCTCTGGTTAGGCTCAGTCACATGCCCTGGCTCTGTGTGTGTGATTGGGTATTGTTTCAGAGCAGCAATGAGGCTGCTGAGGTCAAAGTGCAATGAGAGAAGGATGTAAGTCCATAATCATCTACCAGGACACCCTATTAACCTGGTGCCTGCCCCACACTGCATGCAAATCAGATTTATTTAAAGGATCCTAATGAGCATCTGGGAAGTGGCGTGTTGACTGCTACCACAGAGTTTCTAAACCCAGAGGCCCAATATCGCAAGACTTCCGGGAATCCATGCGAAGCAGACTTGAGGCCGACCAGGGTTTGAGAAGTGAAAAATGATTCCTTAGTTGTTACTCGACAAAGTGACACGTTTTCATTTTTGTCAAAAACAACTTTATATGGAAGGAGTGCCTTTGATCTGATGGCCTGTACATCCGCAGTTCTGCGCAAGACGACCGCTAGACCCGGTGACGTATTTCTGCGCATGAGCTTAGCTAGCCAACGTTGCCATGACATCGCCTACAAGCGTGATCTGGGATTTCTATTGGTTCATACTAAACCATCTTTGCTGCTACCATCTTTCAAACTCTGGCCCTGCTTGAATAGTTTGGAAATACAACATCCTTACCTCCTCCCTCCCCTGTAAAAGTAACCAATCTCACACGATTCATTAGTTAGTAGCATGTGAGGTCTCTACTACACGTCTTTTACCAATGCAGTCATTTCAGACCAGTGGTTTACCTGAAGACGAGGTACTGTAGGGAGGTCCAATTTTTCACCCTGACAAACTATTCAGGGAGTACGCTCAGGTGTGCTGTCTTTAATCTTGTCCTCCTGCGATGTAACTTAATAAAGGCTTTTACATTTTTTGGTAAGACAGTGCCTTGGAGGGGTTTTTCAAGTGTTTTGTGCTCACTATGCAACAACAGTGTTTTGCCTTACAGTTTGTTGATCTATTTTCAACGTATTGGACCAAACCTCCTGACCTGTGTCTCTCTCGCTCTCAGTAGACTATGGCAGAGCAGGATCCCACCCCGGAACAGCTGGCGGCCATCGCAGCGGCCAACGAGGAAGCGGAGGGCGGGGTCAACTACAAGCCCCCCGCTCAGAAGAGTCTGCAGGAGATCCAGGAGCTGGACAAGGACGACGAGAGCCTGCGCAAGTACAAGGAGGCCCTGCTGGGGAACGCCGCCGCGGCTGCAGGTTTGTGTTGCTGCGCCAACTACACATGTTGTAGAGACACACACACACTCTGCAGACGCACTCATGCAATTTGGACACACCAGCCCTGCAGACTGTTTCTCTTTCTCCCTCTTGACCTGATTAGAAAACAAACCCACATCCACAATGCACATCTCATGCAATCATCTCTTTGTTTATTTTCTTTTAATTCCCTCCTACTTTCAAGTCCTTCAGCAGGCTTTCTTTTTAGGGATTTAGTTGAATGAGTTTGCAAATACCATAAGAGAGGGTGGGAGAGGGCAACAGGTTAGCAGTCTTGGTGCTCAGTGGGTACAGCAGTGACAGAGTTACCCCCCCCCCCAGACAGGTCAGTAGTCTGTGAACTAGATACAGGCTGGCAAGATACAGGCTGCTGACTGGAAAGGAGGCCAAGCCGCCCGGGCTTTAGTTAGAGCTGCGGTATCAAAGACTGCGATGAACCACTGATCGCTGATAGAAATATTTTCACATTGTTTTATGTCTGATACTCACTTTCATCTGTTGCAAATGTCATTATTCACAGTTGAACTGTTCTTCATGAACTGTTGTAGTTTTCTGCTTCAGCCTATTGACTTAACCCCCTTGAGTTGATTGACGCACCGGTGCATAACAAAAAATCCCCATCAAAATCATTCAATTTAAGCTAGAGAAGTTTTTTTGCATTTGGATGCATCTCAATCCACCACATCCTCCGATGTCGTACTTCCGCATCTGAAAGTTGGCACAGCTAGAACAGTGTTTGTCAGACTATTAGACATCCTGAAAAGTAGTCTTCTCACGTTAAATGTCTGTAGCGTCGGAACAGTTTGACCTAGAAATTATTATGACCACTCTTTTTTTTAACGAAGCAAGTCAGTTAAGAACAAATTCTTATTTACAATGACTGCCTACCCCGGCCAAACCCTAACCCAGATGACGCTGGGCCAATTGTGTACCGCCCTATGGGACTCCCAATCACGGCCAGTTATAATACAGCCTGGAATCGAACCAAGGTCTGTAGTGACGTCTCTAGCACTGAGATGCAGTGCCTTAGAACACTGCGCCACTCGGGAGCCATTCAAAGGGGAGATTCTCCATTTTGTGTCACAAGTGTCACCCGTTTTAAAAACAAATGGAAGTATGAAGGTAGTTTTGTGCCTACCCATAAAAATTGTTGAATATATAAATATATATATATATATTTCCATAGTTTAAAAAAATTAATATATCTCCTAGATCTAGGACTGACACTTTTGTTTTTGACTGACCTTTTTCCATTCATGAATGTGTTATTCAATGCGTTTCTATGGGCTTTAGTATTAAAGGCTGAAATCAAATTTTTATTAAAAAAAATTATACCTAAAGGGGTCCTAAAATTCTAAATAAAATAGCTAAATGATCGGTAGTATGAGCATCTTAACCCCACAATGTCTTATGCTCTAAAGAATTAAACATGCACTGCTTATAATAGTCAATGTTTTTTGTGTTTACCATGAATTATTTTTACATTTTTGTACTTTGCTTTGTTTTTTTCCCTTTCTCCCAGTAGACCCCAACGCTCCCAATGTCCAGGTGACACGCTTGACCCTGATGTGTGAGACGGCGCCGCTGCCCCTGACCCTTGACCTACAGGGTGAGTAGAGCAGCACAGTGGTTGTACTGGTATTTAGAGGGCGCGTGAGAGAGGTGCACTTTTTGAGAAAAGGCTCCATATTGAAAGACTTGTAATGTGTTTTAGTGTGAAAAGAAGCCTTTGTAGTGAGCACATGTAATATTTTCCATATGAATGTGTGAGGGTGGAACTAAAGACATTGCCTCATAGCAGCCGCAATTGTGCATAGTAGCCGCAACACCTGGCCACCTATGGTTTAGAAACATACGTTTTCCAGTAGACATATCAGGCATATTCCATGGGCCATTCCTAATGTATTGGTTTTATTATTTGAGTTAATGAGGCATTTCTTCTGCTGGTTTGAGACTCTTCTACCCTCATATGGCCTGTAGAGCCACCTACAGGGAAGAAACCAGGGCCATAGAGCTGAACTCACATACAGGGAAACGCCATCTAGTGGACACTATAATAGCAGGCTACAACCCTGTTGGAACACTTAGAAAATCCTGCCTTTGTGCTCACATTTTTAAAGATGCTGAATCACTGATCTGACACCTTTCACCTATCCAGTCTAACACGATTACTTCCAGGGGAGAACTTTGTGCATTGCATATATTGGAACAAAATGATAGACTCCTCCTGCATTCACTCTGCCTGAGGGTCTCTGACGTTCTCTTTCTGTGGTCTGGCCGCCTCAGGAGACCTGGAGTCCTTTAAGAAACAGTCCTTTGTCCTGAAGGAAGGCGTGGAGTACAAGATAAAGATCAGCTTCAAGGTGAATGAGTCTGGCCTTTTTCAACAACGTGTTATGTCTGTTTATCCAATCCAACTAGCATGACCAGTGTCAGCTTGGCCACTATCAAACTATTTTGGACATTGAAATTCAATTGTAAGCTGAATGTCCTATCATGTCCTATCATGAAAGGGCTGCTGTCTTATCCGAAGGGTGGATGTGGAAAGAGGATGTGACCTCATCACTGACTGTTGTCTCTGTCTGCAGGTCAACAAGGAGATTGTGTCTGGACTGAAGTATGCCCAGCAGACCTACAGGAAAGGAGTCAAGGGTAAGTTCTGCTGTTTCATTTCCTTGCTCTGTCTACTGTGAGAATTTGAGAAGGCCGGATAAGGTTAAGCAATATAGTGTACCTTCTGTCTAGAGGACAACATGGGGATATGACCATATTGCTTATACTTATCCAATTATCTCAGATATCCACAAGTGCATCGGAGACAGGGTTAGGGATGTATCTGGGATTGGATGTTGGGAGTGGCTTGGTCAACTCAGGTGACTGTATTCGCCTGTGCACAGTAATTAGGTCAAGTTAGTAGATGAGGTATTTACATTGGCATTCCTAGACGGTCATTAAATGACTTGTTAATAGTTCCGGAGTGGCCATAGTATTTGTATTTGGTGACGCAGAGAAGTTTTTGTCAAGAGGAAACTTTGGAAAATAAATCTAAGCCCCTCTCTGTGTAGTTGACAAGTCAGACTACATGGTGGGGAGCTACGGGCCGCGGCCGGCAGAGTACGAGTTCCTGACCCCTCTGGAGGAGGCCCCTAAAGGCATGCTGGCCCGCGGCACCTACAACATCAAGTCCAAGTTCACTGATGACGATAAGCACGACCACCTCTCCTGGGAGTGGAACCTTAACATCAAGAAAGAGTGGAAAGACTGAGTCCCCGTCAACTTAATTCTTCCCCATTCCCCTCCTTCTTATTCCCCCTCCATTATTTTGAATTCATAATTATGGGATAAGTAATTTAGGCAAATTGCTCTCTCGTCCACCCCAATCCCTGCAGTAGTTTCATTGCAATCACGTTGTCATGCCATTCACTCCCCCACACACTCCTTGTGATGCTGAGTATTGAATATGTGGAGAAAGCAAATCATGTGCACAATCATGAATTTATTTTGGTTAGTTTGTATATAAACTTTTTTTTAAATGAAAGATTGATTTGTTAATGCTCTTGATATGGATGTTATAATCAACTGTGTGAATTCCATCCTTTCCCCTTCATCCCATCTTGTCTTTCTGTCATTCCTTTTTACCCCCCTTCCTGCTGATTGTTTTATACAACCAGGATCTGCCTTGTAAAGGTGTTGCTGTGTGTTAAAGGCTGTGGTAGATCCACACTCTGTACTCTTTGTTGGGGACGTTGCCCTCTGTCAGTGGAAAGCCTTTGAGCAGATTATATGTACCAGAGTCCACACAATTAGTTTATTCTGGAACTAGTGTGAATTCCTAACCGTTAAGAGGCGGCATGATCAGCACTTACCGGCAGTCCACCAGAGGCACTGTGACCACCTGCTGAAGGTGCAAGTGTGCCTCTTCCTGATCAGGGTTTTCACCTCCCTACCTAGTTCATTCAGCAGCCAAGTGGCCTTAAAGAGGATTCCTGTAGAACTAACGATGAAGGAAATGATTACAAAGAGCCATTTGCCTTTAGAACAGAACTGTCAGATTGTTACGAGAGCCTCCTACAGGGTTTTAGGCACGAACAGATGATCAGACAGACCATTGAGATGCTTGTACCTTCTTTCCAGATTAGCCAGTAGAAGTAGACCATGAAAGTGAACAGCAGCCATCTCTGCTCCCTCCTCACCACATCAGGTGGTCTCAATGTGGACCACCTTTAGTGCAGTTTGCTGATATAAAGAACCTGGTTTTGTTGACAACTAAGAAATGAGCTCCTTGTCAAATGCCCTCTAAGCAGACCGTGGCCTTCTTCCAGTCACTAACTCCATTACTGTAGCGTCTCATATGGGGCCTTGCTGGTGGCCCTTGTGAACAGAGAGGAATGTCACAAGGGTTGTTAATCTGCACCCCTCGAGTATGAATCAACTCCAGGATTACCAAAACTGGCTGTGCCTCTAGCTTTTACAACCACCAGCTGCTCTCGTCGGTTTACTTCCAGAATGGGAGCTCAACATCAAATAGTTATTTTAGGTCAGGTCTAACTTGTGCACAGACCGAGTTTCAAGTAGAACGAGAACAGCCAAGACCTCTTACTACTACATAACCGTGTTGTATTTTTCTACACTCCATTTTTCAACGTCATAACTTGTGATGTAGGGCTCAGGCTTTGTTTGGTTTCATTGGATCATTGTTTCAGTATGGTTTTGATTCTGTGTAACTCTTCTGTGCCACCTGGAGAATACTGTTCACCTGTCACATTAAAGTCTTCAGACTGGAGGTCACGCTGTCTTTTTAATCAATAAAGTCATGTTACTTTTTACACTTCTGTTATTGATCCAGCTCTAAAGTACAACGTTCTGTAAACCATCTTTACCCGTCTATCATGCAATCTCCATCTAACACACCAGCAACCTCTCTCATTGAACAGAACACAATGTTAGACATTTAGATGGTCGTCTACAAATGCATGGAAGACCATATCACATGAAGTTCGTACACAATGAAGAGCAGAAGAGAACAAGGAAAATATTAAAATGACAAACCAAAGTACTGATAAGAGGGCAGCTAGAGCCCCTTGTGTACTTGAAATAAGCAGTCCAGAAAACAAGGAGTCGGTGCTTAGAGCACAGTTACAGTAGCTTAGTCAAGTGTGGTTGAGAGTTCCATTTCTACACAGTGCATCATCAGGAGCTCCTCAGTTCTCTAGCTTGGACAATCTAACTCCATTTTGGCAACATTATCATATCCATCTTGAGAATCCTTTTACAAAAGGTAAATTCACCAATACACTGAGTTTTACAGTTTACATACAGTATTTAATTTAGAACAAGTTACTACTTCCTTGAGTACCATGGGCTCCCTCAATTGAAGTCTACTGGCTTTACCTACTGATTTCAAAACCAATGTATATGTTGGATTGATGCATACGTGAAGCCTAAGATGTTAAGGCAACAGTGTTATTCATTGAGATCAGGAATATTTAACTAGATTGTTTATGAACAGCTCTGCACATGTTATTCATTGTCAGTCATCAAAAACATTAAAATAGCAATTATTTATACATTTTAAATAGAATTAATGCAGTCTCAATATACACGCTCAGTCATTTAAACATTGTACTGGATTGTCTTGACCAAAGACAGGGTGCACGACTACGTTGTCAAGAATCAAGGCATTTCATCTACCCAGATGATGAATGTCATCAGATGTACAATTCATTCATATTGGGATGGGTGAAATGTGGCTGTATCCAGAGAGATGGATAAAACGTGGCAGTATCTAGAGAGGGATAAAACAGCGGAGGGGATCATCCACAGTAGATTGTATAATTTCCCCAGTGCAGAAGTACAGGTCATTAAGACATCAAGTGACCACTTTGAACAAACACGGTGAAACAAATTCTGAAAGAAATCTGTGGCTTTTGTACCCATTGTTTTCAGTGCATGTTTAGTAGTATCAGGAGAGGTCATGTTCAGTAGTATCACGAAAGCAGCTCATTTGTCTTTGGACTTTCTTCCCTTAGGACTTCCTACCCTTGGGGACTTTCTACCCTTGGGGACTCCCTTGGTGGAGTTCACTTCACTCTTGGTCTTCTGCAGGCGGGAGAAGATCTCTTTGAACAGGGCCTTGTACTCTGGGGTGTTCTGGCCCAGCCTCTTGTCCACCTGGTCTACCTGCCGGCTGATGCCCTCCAGGGCCTCTGGGGTGGAGGGGGTCTGGGGCGGGGTGGGGGGTGCAGCAGCCATGGCTGAGGGGCCGGGGGTGGCCATGCCGTAGTTCTTCATGGAGGGGTCTCTGGAGACAGGGCGTGACGTCTGCACCCCCGCGTGGCACATGCTCTCCTCGTGGCGCCGGCACTTCCCCAGCAGCTCCTCGTATTTCTCCAGCAGGGCGTGGTACTGCTCGTCCACTTCCCTCAGGATGGACATACCCCGCTTGCGCACGCCGTTGGCGTGGATTGCGTAGCTGCCCTGTCGCCTGCCAGAGGCGTCGCAGGCCGAGATGGCGTTGAGCGCCGTGTCGCTGCAGCTCTTCCTCACGGGGCCTCCCTGCTGCCCCCCTCCTCCTGTCCCCTCCCCTCCCTCCTTTTGCCCCGGTCCCTCCTCGGGTGTGTCGGTCTCGGGGGCATTGTTGAGCAGGGTCTGCTCCAGACCCTCATCCAACAGACAGACCCGGGACCTCCTCAGCTGCTGCATCTCCTGTAGCTCCGCCTCCAGCTCCTGCACTCGCAGCTGGCAGCCCTCAGCCCCCAGGAGGCGTTGTTCCATAAGCTCAAACTCCTGCAGCACAGCTGTGCACTCCCTCTCTGCCCCCTCCCTCCGGCCCCGTTCTGCCACCATGGTGGACCTCAGGGAGGAGACCACACCCTTTAGACGCTCGTTCTCCTCGTCCAGCGGCCGGCGCTCACGCTCAGACACCAGGTCCACACTGCCGGGGTTGGCCACCAGAAAGCCATCCTCATACCTGTAGAGTGATACACCACACAGAGGAGCACAAGGATACAGCAGGGAGATTGCATTCTTATGTAATCTGAACACCATACATTCAGGTCATTTGGCAAATGTACTCAGCATATTAGCATATTTTCACATAGAGTACTTTGGACTTTTGAGAGAGACTACATAGAGCATTGCTCTTTACTGTACTTTGGTGCAGTGCAGAGTTCTTTAAGGCAGGGGAAGGAGTGGACAGTCTTGCGTCGCTCCCGCTTCTCTCTGTGGACCCTCAGCTCCTCTAGTGTACGTAGTTCCTCCACACGAGCTGTCATGGTATCCACCTGAGCCTGCAGTGTCTCCATGGTACCTGTCAACCTGGAAGCGCGCACACACACGAAAGTGGATTAAATCTTATTTACATCACAACATAATGTACAATACTGTACCGTGACTATACTGAGCCTGTGTTACAAAAACAACAGCGAGACTTATTTATTTACTATGAACAGTAGGAACCATTCAAGAACTAAGCTTGTTAACGCTTAAACCAAATATTTCTTAGAAATAAACACCATGAAGAAAGAGGTCATGGTACAGTCTTACATAGAGTGAATGCTCATAATAGCAGCTAAAACAACACAGGAGAGTATTAACCCTCACCTGTCTATCTTCTGCTGCGAGGCCTTGCTTTCTATAACCAGTTTCTCATTGGTGATCTCCAGCTCTCTGGCCGTCACGTCTAGCTGCTCGTAGACCTTGGCGTGCTGCTCGTTCATCTCCCTCAGCATCTCCAGCTGCTTGGACAGGTACTGCAGGGGGAATAGACGTGTGAATGAAGACACGGACCTTACAGGGAGACAATCTAAAGAGTCTAAAACTAATATAAAATAACTGGACATCTATACGTTACATCAGTGCAGATGGAGAGGAGGAGAGGAAGCCGTTTTAGACTATTGAGATACACTCAATGCCAGACACTGCTGTAAATTTGTATTTAAAAAATTTAATAAATAAAAATCACAGATATGACAGTATTCCATGATGGTTAAGCAAAATATCAGTTTCCTAATTCCTGTCTACACAAACAAGTGTGGATCAACTTTATTCTTCTTCTCCAACAGATTAAAGTGTGTGATTGGTTGAGTCAGCCATCAGCAGGCAGCTTTGTTGTTGCCTAATAAGGAGGCCAGTCTTTGTTGTCTAATGAGGTGACTCTGGCTCAGAGTCAGAGGAGTCAGTGGGTTCCCCTCTCCCACACAGCCACACACTAAGTAAACACACACTATCTCGCTCTCCCGCTCTCATGCAGCTGCACTCTACTCCTCTCCTATCAGAGCTCTGCAGGGTTTAATTGGCTTGATGGCGCATCAAGGTGAATGTAATTGTGCTAGCCTAGAGAGAAGAGCCACTTTGCAGCATCATCAAGTGCACCGTCAGTAGTTTAAAACCCACACACTCCAGCTAACATACCAGTCCGGTGCCATGCTTGACAATATGGCCTCTCAGCAATTCAACATTTAATTGTATTTTTACATTTTAGTCATTTAGCAGACACTCTTATCCAGAGCAACTTACAGTTAGTACATTCATCTTCAGATAGCTAGGTGGGACAACCACATAAAGGCATAGAAAGTACATTTTACTCAATAAAGTAGCTATAGGTAGTCAGAGCTAGAAAGGGGGAAGGGGTCAAGTGCTGGTTCAGTTTTTTTTGGGGGGGGGGTCAAGGTGATGAGGATTATTTAAGATACGGTTTGAAGAGGTAGGGTTTCAGATGTTTTCGGAAGATGGGCAGGGCACTTTGCAGGATCAGCATCAATCATGACATGTACACACACATAGTTAGTGAAAGTGTGATTCTATACCTCGATCTCCTGCACCTGTTCCTCATTGTTGATGTACATCTGTTGTAGGGAGTCCTCCAGCTCCTTGTTGCGCTCCAAAAGGGTCTTCCCCAGCTCAGCTGCCAGGTGCAGATCTGTGAGAGGGGACAGAGAGGAGGACGAGAGAGACAGTGGTGAGAGTACTGGTCTAGATACAGAAAAACAACTATTTTAACTCTTTCATTCACATTTCATCCACCAGTAATATTGGTAGTTGCTGCATTAGCCCAGCTCAGTTAAAGTGTTGCATTGGATCATTATGCAATGTTTTACCTCCATTTATGCAATGCTTTCTGGCTTTCCTTAAAGTGATGAATTTAAGACTTCGCCCCCTCATTTCAAATTCCATCAGAACGAGCAATAGAGAAAATCCCCTCATTCAATTCCCCCTGCTGGAGTAAAGAAAAAAATAATCCTCCATCTTCTCTGATTAAGACCAGCTTCTGTGATCTCTGCCAAGATGCGCTCAAGAAAATGGAGTCTGACTACAGGGGAAAGGAGGAGGATAAGGGAGAAAACCTAGTTAGCACAGGCTCTGTCTGGATTACACAGGGCAAAACACCAACAGGTCATCTCAGAACTCATTTACCATTACTCCTGGTCAGAATGACAGAAATATCCCTCTTAGTTCTTATTACCCCACTCCAAAAAGAAGAGCTGTACATACAAGCATAAAGGTTTTAGCTGCACTGGTTGCTACACAAACAATCTTGTTGTGACAAAGATGTAACATTTTCCCCAGAAACCAATCAACTCCAGCACATCTCTGCTCGTTGCTCTCAATCTGCTCTGACAGACATTTCCACAAATAAAACACGCATACAAACATGATCCCATTTTAGACCTGGGAGGGCTAAGGGCAGCGAGCCACTTGGTTTCCACCAGCAGCTTGATGGATCCATTATTCATTGGGTGATGCAGTGACGAGGCCTACTTGGACTGAGAGTAAGGATGAGGAGGGGAGCTGTGCTGGCTCCTGGCTCCAACATGCCTGCCCCACTACTCAGAGCCCATGACAGTACAGTGGGAGGAGGAGAGGGGGTGTTAAACTGAGAACAATTGACCTCCATTACAGAACATGAATGTAGCATTTTAAAATCAGCACAGTGCATGGTGTCAGCACTAATAGGAACACAACAGTGGGGAACACCATGCTGCTGCACAGTACACATCTAAGGAACATGAGTTTAATTATAGTATGGCTGTCTGGAGCAGTAGCTGTGTGTGTGCGTATCAGAGATAATGCAATGAATGGCAACAGGAGTTAACAATTCAAAAAGGACAGAGGCAGAGGACAAGAGGCCCGTCTTCAACACGTACAGTACCAGTTGGACGCCTACTCATTCAAGGGTATTTCTTTATTTTTACTATTTTCTACATTGTAGAATAATAGTGAAGACATCAACACTATGAAATAACACATTTGGAATCATGTAGTAACCCCCAAAAAGTGTTAAATCAAAATATATTAATTCTTTATTGTAACCACCCTTGATGACAGCTTTGCACACTCTTGGCATTCCCTCAACCAGCTTCATGAGGTACTCACCTAGAATGCATTTCAATTAACAGGTGTGCCTTGTTAAAAGTTCATTTGTGGAATTTCTTTCCTTCTTAATGTGTTTGAGCCAATCAGTTGTGTTGTGACAAGGTAGGGGTGGTATACAGAAGATAGCCCTATTTGGTAAAAGACCAAGTCCATATTATGGCAAGAAAAGCTCAAATAAGCAAAGAGAAACAACAGTCCATCATTACATCAGTTTCAAGTGCAATCACAAAAACCATCAATATGATGAAACTAGCTTTCACGAGGACTGCCACAGGAAAGGAAGACCCAGAGTTACCTCTGCTGCAAAGGATAAGTTAATTAGAGTTAACTGCGCACCAGATTGCAGCCCAAATAAATGCTTCACAAGTATCAGACACATCTCTACATCAACTATTCAGAGCAGACTGCGTGAATCCGGCCTTCATGGTCGAATTGCTGCAAAGAAACCACTACTAAAGGACACCAATAAGAAGAAGAGACTTGCTTGGGCCAAGAAACACGAGCAATGGACATTAGACCAGTGGAAATCTGTCCTTTGGTCTGATGAGTCCAAATGAGATTTTTGTTTCCAACCGCTGCGTCTTTGTGTGACGCAGAGTAGGTGAACGGATGATCTCCGCATGTG
>NC_092086.1:39762305-39805835 GCF_045679555.1 Salvelinus alpinus | reverse complement strand
TGGTCAATCACGTTTGTTGAGCCATTTATACAAGTTATCATGTTGAGTACAGAGTATATTTGAGGTGTATTTGACAGTTGTTAGGTATGCAAATATTTGACCTTGTCCTTGTGCCTATTGGTCAGCCGGAGGAGGTGGACATCCTGGGATTGGACGGACATATCTACAAGGGCCGCCTGAAAACCAGATCGGTCAAGACTGTGGATGCCGGACTACCCACCATCTTTCCTGAAGACGGTACAGGGTTCTGGACTGGGATTATATTCAGCTCTACTCTACAGTACTGTGTATTTTTAGAGTAGAATTACATGTATTGAAAAGAAAATGGAATTTGGACAATTGTGAACAAAAGCTAGACTACTTAATTCATGTTACTCAATTCAAGCAGTAAAGCTATTCCCACTGGTCCATTTAGTATTTTTATGCCATCGCTCCAAAAAGTCACCTAATGTTAAGTGTGACATGTCTGCATGCTGTGGGCAGCTGTCATGGTCCGTGCCTGGGAGAGAGTGATGTCCAGACTCCAGTTCTGACAGCCCATATGGACTCCTCATTGACAGTGAAGCACACTTCCGAGGATTCACTGTCACCTCTGGGCCCAGTTACACAACACGTCTTAAGATGATGATCACACCGTGCCGTCTGTCCAGGCCACAACTGCCCTTAGCCTGTTTCTTCTCTCGCTCCTTGGACCATGTGTCCAGAGTTGGGCTCGCAGTGCAGGGATGCAGAGATAAAGAGTAAAGTGGAGTGTGGGGAGGAAGAGTGAGGGGGGACATCATGGGGAAATGGGAGGTGAAGGGTCAGGAGAGAATGGGGAGGAGACTGAAAAGTTGGGGTGGGTTGAGAAAGAAAGTGGGCTGTTTGGTTGGGAATGAGAATTTGAGGAGGAATACAGTACAGTGTTAAAGTGGTGTATGATGAAGGATTAGGAACGAGGGTCTGGAGATTTAGGGAAGGAGAGAGGAGCTTAGTTTATGGGTGGGAGTATTTCAGGAGGGTTTAAGGAAGTGAGTTAGCAATAAGAATGGGCTGCACTGGGGTTGGGGGAGGGGCTCTGGTTGGTATAGTGTTCCACACTGGAAAGAACCCAGTGTTACTATGTTATAGAAGATCAGGCCTGGTGTCTGTAACAGACTAAATATAACCTGGGGTAACACTGCTTGCATTCCATCATTTCTATCTTAATATCCTTTTCATCTGTTCATACAAATCAAGCCCTGTAGGAAGAAAGAGGGAGATGTGCTGTCCTGTTTTATGCCTGGGATTTGGTGTTGTGATTCCCAGTAATTTATGAGACCATTGAATGAGTCAAAATAAAAATATTATTTTGTTCAAGACTTGGAAGAAGGTGTATGTCTGGTATGGGTGTGTAGGTACAGTATGGCTATGGGTGTGGTGGGGTCCTGTCATTCCCATGTCAAGGCCGCGATGTGACATTGTTGTTTTAATGACAGCAGGCATGTGCAAGAGCAAAGACAAGATCATGCGCTCCCAGTTCCAGAAGCCTGGCTGCACAGAGCCGGGCTGTGTGACCCCTGTGCGACCCCAGAGTGCCAAGATCCAGCGCAGCTGCTCAGGTAGGTCAACACCAGCGTCATTTACCATTTGCAACATATAAACTAATTTCACTAACTGGAATAGTGATTACTATGGAATGGTACTGAAATAACACTCACATGGAAATTGCATTCTTCTTTGCGATTGCTGCTGTGCAGCTGTTAAGGTTGATTGTAGCAGACACCTGAACCCTAACCCCTGACCTTTCCCCCTTGCCCCCCTGCCTCCCTTTATCTCCCCCAGCCTCAGGCAGCTCTGTGCGGGATCGGCCCATGTCTTCTTTAGGCTGCCTGTCCCAGGCTACCCTTCCCCAGAGCTCGTCCCATGCTGACACCACCAGTGAGCTGCTGCAGCAAGATCTGGTGCTTCACGTGGACCTGAGCCAATCGGAGGAAGAGCCCGTCATCATCCTGTAGGGGGCGATGGAGCGCCCCACACACCTTATTTTAATAAACAGCAGCAGCAGGAGGGTATCCTGGTCTCCATTTTGTAATGGAGCATACAGACGTTGTGAAAATCATGTCTGATATTAGTCAGTTAGGTTATTTATGGATTGTAATGGAAGAACACAATTCTGGGACATATGAACACTGTTTCCATGCAACAAAATAGCTGAGGCACAAAATAGCTGAGTCACATTTCCAAAGTGTAGCTTTACAGGTCCGATACCTTACGTGTGGCTACATTACGATTTTGGTTTATGATGCCTGATTTTCAATGACCATAGAAAAGCTTTCAGACAGGTGACCTCAAATACCAGACTGTTTGGATGCAGAAGAATACCACCATGGAGCAATTCATTTGACATATAGGGTCTTATAGAGCGGTATCATTAAGGGCTTGAAATGTCTTCCCTCTCACAGACCCAATTTCTGTAACGTCTGATTCATTGTATTAGTTTCTCAAGTTGTTCCATCACATGTTAAGAGGAAAGACATTCATGCGTGCTGTCATTACCACAAACATGTACCCCTGTCGTGGACTCATAACAATGGTAGCCAGCCACCTGCATCTATTGGGGAAGCAAAGCAGCCAGGGTTGTAAAACCGGCCCAGATGGCGTTCCCTTCAAATGTCACCGTGCCTGTGTCCAGTTACAGCAGTCTCCTGGTGTCTGTGTTTTAAACAAGGGGGTTAGCTCTGTGTGCCTCACTCTGGCATAGCGTATCATTTTTAACCATGGCACAGCATTGGGTGTCATAGCATACTTTTAGCGTAGCACCATGTCAGCACTCAACTGCAGTTGTCCGTGGGCTGGGGCGTGGCACAGTTCAAAAAGCCTGTGTGAATGCAGGACAGGATATGAATTAATAAACTTGAAAGGAAAAATTGTACTGTCAGTGAGGAACGGGGTGACAGTTTCCTAGAAGCAGGGGCTTTGCTTACACACATTTTGTGTCAATGAGAAATATGATGTATATTTATCGCTATCCATGCCTTACACACTCAGTGGCCAGTTTATTAGGTACACCCATCTAGTACCGGGTCGGACCCCCCTTTGCCTCTAGAACAGCCTGAATTCTTCAGGGCATGGAAACATTGCTCAATTGCTATCAAGGGATCTAACTTTGCCAGGAACACATTCCCCACACCATTACACCACTTCCACCAGCCTGTACTATTGACAGCAGGCAGGGTGGGGCCATGGACTCATGTGGTTACGCCTGTCATCAGCATGATGCAACAGGAACCGGGATTCGTCGAACCAGGCAACGTTTTTCCACTCATCAATAGTCCAGTGTTGGTGATCGCGTGACAACTGGAGCCGCTTGTTTTAAGCTGATAGGAGTAGAACCTGGTGTGGTCGTCTGCTGCAATAGCCCATCCGTGACAAGGACCAATGAGTTGTGCATTCAAAGTCGCTGGTCACTCGTTTTTCCCATTCTAATGTTCATTCGAACAGTAACTGAATTCCTGGATGCCTGTCTGCCTGCTTTATATAGCAAGCCACGGCCTCCTGACTCATGAACGAGGTGGTGTACCTAATAAACTGAGTATAAGTGATCCCTTTCATAGCATTTGGACGTATTCAGGAGTAATGATGCTACTGAAAGGTATTTCAGGAGAGTATTTAAGACAGGCAGTTAATCTGAATGTAAGATTTCCATTGGTAGATGTATCTTTGTTTTCAAAGATAAATGGGCCTTCATGGAATATGTGATGTATGTGTCATATGATGTCCATATAACTGTTATGTGAACATATGTTGACTCATTGACTGTCTGCAATGAATTTTACTTGTGGTACGTAAATATATCTGTACTGTTTTACACAACTCCATCACATGCATATAATTCGACTGTGAAGGCACATTTTGTGAGCCACGCTGTTATGACACACGTCAGTTTCAGACACTTAACACGTTAACTGGGCTGGATACACAGTTCTAACCACATCCTTCCTCAATTAACTGCCACACTGTGTTTATTGTCTCTCTTATAAAGGCCTACTTGTTCCTTTGTACTATAGAGACACTACTTATAGGGATATATAGATTACTATAGTATTATGCAGTGTCATATCATTACTGAAGGGGTTCCCTTGGAGAAAATATTTCAAAAAGCAAAGTTACTGCTATGATGTGTTCAAATGTGCCTTAGCAACCATATTTCATAAAAGCACAAAAATTATTCTCAGCAAAAACAAGACCCCAGAACAACTCCAACACTTAGCAGATCTTATTTTATTAAAACATATAAATACACATTTCAACAAGGGAAATAAACACCAAGTACAGGAGAGAAATATCTATATAAAAAGCCAGATTAGAGAGATGTAAATGAGGGTCCATGAGAAGTTCTTGTGTTACTCAAGTGCACTGCAAATTGCTTGGTGTTTGACTTGTTTTAGGATTTCCATCAGGCATTCTGCACATCTTGTATGGGTGAACATGACGTTCGAACATTTCACAACACCCAGTTTGTACAGATATCATGGGGGACCAAACGGTCTACTGTTGATCGAGATTCATGAGAGCCTTATAAAATATGTTGATGAATTCCAAAGCTGTGGCAGGAGAATGGAGACCGGGTCACATCACCACAGGAACTATAATCACCCAACACTACTGTGTCTGGGTGTGTTAGTTACCACAACAGTACTGAGGAGGAGCCAGTAATCCACACAGCAGGAAACACTCATTATGGGGCCAACCTCTACTCCCACCTTGTTAAAAACACAGAACTGGAAAATCACCAACCAAAACTCATGCAGTTGACAACAAACGTAATAGAACACATGAGTTAATGAATGAGGTGGTGTTATGAACACCCCAAGAGGAACCACCGTTGAGTTTCTAATGTCCATCTGAAAAGATCCATGGATTTAGAACCAGAACAGACTACATGGCAGCACACTAGAGCAGTGTCCCTTCTTTCTGGTGACATTGACAAGGGTCCACATTGGCCAGGTGGCATCTGTCCAACACCATATTGTACATTATAAAATCATCCTCACAAAGGTCACAGCTTGACAAATGTGATCTTACATGTATTCAACCAGAGGGAAGAAAGATCATGTGAATATGATTGTGATTGTCTGAGTGAAGACATGGCAGGCAGGCATAATATAAGGGCATGAGGGCATGAATGAATGTGACATTATTTCAGATAAAGTACCCTCTGTATACAACTGCAACCTGTTCAGACCTCTCTATTCCCTCTTTATTGTGATAATTATAATGAGAATGATTGTGAAAATGGCTACCTTTCCATCTGTCATCATTGATAGATTTGCAAATGTTCTGACATGGGCTGTTGTATGAAGAGCTCACCTATAAGTAAGACTCTGGGTTATGAAGCATTGTTCATCAGTACACTGAATCTCATAATATGTAAACATTGCCTGAACAATCATTTAGTAAATATTTGCAACCCGTACTAAATTCATAATTCTATAGTTGACAAGACACTCAATTCATCATCAGTCAATCAAGTAATTCCACTATTCTAACAGAGGGAATTACACATGTTTTGACCACTAGGAGAGATTCTGTAATCTGACCCATTGAAACCGACTGTTTCTGCAGGGAATACATTCGGCCTCTCCCATTTAACCAGAGGTAGGACCAGTTGATCTTCTGCTAGAGGTTGTGTAGTAAATCACTGAGTGGGCCTCTACTCCCCATAGAAACCTGAAGAGGTAGCCTACTGATGGCTCACACCCATCTATGTTAGTCAAAACATTTGCAAACCAGATTAAGTTCAGTGTTGACAGTATAACTGAGATCTCAATCTCGTCCCCAGCCAGGTTACGGAGTTCAACGTTTTTGCACTTTGTTTCTGCTGAGCCTTTATTTACAATGGAGTTCAGAAGATGTTTCCATAATTGTCACTGAAAACCAGTTTACATTATCAGTCAAAAGAAAGTTGACTAGGCAAGTCAGTTAAGAACAAATTATTATTTACAGTGACGGCCTACCCCGGCCAAACCCCAACCCGGATGATGCTGGGCCAATTGTGCGCCACCCTATGGGACTCCCAATCACGGCCGGTTGTGATACAGCCTGGAATCAAACCAGGGTCTGTAGTGACGCCTCTAGCACTGAGATGCAGTGCCTTAGACCGCTGCGCCACTTGGGAGTCCTTTGACATCCATAGGTAGAAAATGTTCCCAAAAACAATGATAAAAATGCATCAGCCTTTAAACTGGCTTCAATCTTCCTCAAATGATTGCATACTTTGCTGTATCTCAACACAAACTGATTTACAGTATTAACATTTCTTTACACCTCTCCTTAAAACACCTCTGATGTGAAGGTCAGCTTTCAGACACTTTAAAACCAAAGCTTCGAGTCCACACATACTGAAGAGCCCACTTCTCAGACACAACAGCATGCAGTGGAGCCACTGAGTCAAGTTTCACTAAGCTACATAGTACTTACAAAATAGACATTTTAAAAAGGGATACATGGCTACATGAAACTTGACAAAATGGCAACAGTGTTTGTCCATGATCTGTACAATACAGATACCCATACCACAAACAATATAGAATTTTTTTTTCTGGGCCATAAGATCAGCCGAGAACACAACACCATCATCATTTGTGTTGCAGTCCCATTTTGTTTTTGTCTGCTGGTTATTGTGAAATCTGGTCACATCACTGGAGCGTTATTGAACCCCAAGGGAGAGAAGAGTTTTGAAAAACAGCCAATGATCAAGCACTTTAGCAGATCACATGGCTCCTATCCTAAGTAAGTGCTCTGCTGGGTCCAGGGCTCGACTTGCATTGACGAAGAAAACGGCATTTCCCAGAGTCCTTTGGGGGGGGGGGGTTCAGAGACTCCACCCCCTTCCTAATTCCACTTCCTCATATTGTTATTAGTGGTTCTCCCCCGGTTCTTCCCAGGCTTTGATGAGTTATGATGAAGAGAGAGAGAGGAAACAGACGTCCTCCAAAGAAGACATTGTTCATCGTCATTTTAGAAAAACAGAAAGAAAGGAAGGAAAACAACAGTAGCGTGTCTTTTCCCCTTGGCCAACAAGACCCTTTAATCCTGACACCCAACCCCCCCTTGTAGATTCATTCGGCTGCACACAGCCCAGCCCCACCCTATCCTCCCCAGCCCCCTCCATCCCACACCTGGGTAGAGTCTCATCTCTGGCCATGCAGGACCGATACAACAGGGGTCTGCTGGGCGCTGCCGGGCTGGGACACAGGGGGCCACATGGGGGTCTGGTGCATGTGGTGGTGGTGCTGGTAGTGGTGGTGGTGCATGTGGTGGCCTGTGGGCGAGGAGGGGGGCAGCCAGACGGGCTGGTGGTTGGGGGGTGATGAGGCCCAGAAGGATCCGAAGCCAGCTGTGGAGGAGGGGGGGGAGCAGGCCATGGACACCTGGGTGGGACCTCCGCCTCCGGAACTCCCCGAGCAGTCTGACGCCCTCAGCTTGGAGAACATGGTGATGGTGTCGGGGAAGTTAGGCGGCGTGGCTGGGGTGTTCCTTGGAGTGCACATCTGGAAAACAGAAGACACTTGGGGTTTAAAATGAGTGACTTACATTGAGTTGAATGCAAACACTTCATTAACACATTCTGTCCCAATGATTCGGTCCCCAAGGGGTGCTTCCATTGCTGCTGCCTGCTGTGAACTGTATGTACCAATAGAAGGCATGATTGGTGAGTTCATAAAACAAATAGCCTTGACTAGTTAGTTACTGTTCTGGGAGGCAGTTCACTTGTAGACTTGGGCATTGTGTGCAGTACAACTGCTGAACATTTGTGAAGACAAGGTTTCTAAACCCTGCAGCCACCTACATCCATTCACTGTGGTAAACATGGCAGCTTAACATGCTGTGCAGTTGCACAAAATGTCAGATGTCCCCACTGAGGCAATGAATGACTTTATAATTTGTAAGAGTGAGTGTGGTGCCTCAGGATAGAAACCCCCCCACCACCAACAGGGATCAGGTAGCAGGCTAGCAGCAATTACAGGACGGAGGACTTCTTAGCATTTCAGCAGGCGGTCAGGGCTGTTTTATTTCTAACACACAGCCATGGCCCCGCTGACATGAGGGTCACGCAAGCACCCGGAATGTGGATCTAACAGTATGAAAGAGGTGTCTAAAGTTGAAAAGGTAAATTGATTAGGTCACCAAACCAGATTCGAGCCTGAGGCAGGCATGGTCATAGCTAGCTAAGATAGACATTTTGAAAGTGGAGGGAGCAGAGTGTAGTGCAGCATACAGTATAGTATTGAGTGTATCGTCAGGAAGTGAGGCACAGTCTTAGTGTTGATGTGAGGTGACAGGTCTGTCAGAGTGAGCAGCAGCTGCTCCAGTTAGGAGATGGACAAGCATGGTTTCAGTCTGTCTGGGTCTGTGATGGTTGACCACACTGAAACTGCCCCTCCTGCAGGACCCAAGATGGTGGTCCATACAGGGGGTTTCCTGTTTTTCTTGGGAGAGATGTGACTGAGTTTTGCTTTAAGCTGTGAATTATTAAACTTGTTTGTTATGGAAATCAATAGTAAAGGAGATATTCAAATATTACTTATCTAGTCAAGTGATCAAATTTAGCTATAAAGCAATGAAGTCGGCTGAGAAGCAATACAGCTGCTTAGACTGTCCAGATGCAGCTGTAAGGCTAACTATAAGGCTTGGTCCTAGTGAAGCAGTGAGTCGGTAGACAGAACAATGACAACCGTATGCTGGGCAGTGTTTAGCTACAGTGCTGTGCTGTGCTGGGAGGGTGGGGCTAGGGCCCTGTCTAGCAGGTTCGGCTGAGAGGAAGGGCAGGTCTGGACTGGACCCCATCTGCCGCCCATATGACACCCACCGTTACACAAAACACATACACACATTCACAAGGGAGTTTGAACACTACGTACTTTCAAGTTACAACTGTTGCGATATCATCCTTAATGTTTACAATAGTGGTACAGCTAAGTAGCGGTAACAGTAGTAGTGGTAGGGATAATAGTAGTGGTGGTGATAATAGTAGTAGTAGGGATAATAGTAGTGGTGGTAATAATAGTAGTAGGGATAATACTAGTAGTGGTAGTGATAATAGTAGTAGTGGTAGTGATAATAGTAGTAGTGGTAGTGATAATAGTAGTAGTAGTAGTAGGGATAATAGTAGTAGTGGTAATAGTAGTAGTGGTAGTGATAATAGTAGTAGTGGTAATAATAGTAGTAGTGGTAGGGATAATAGTAGTAATAGTGGTAATAATAGTAGTAGTGGTAGGGATAATAGTAGTGGTGGTAATAATAGTAGTAGTGGTAGGGATAATAGTAGTAGTGGTAATAATAGTAGTGGTGAGTAGTGGTAGTAATAATAGTAGTAGGGATAATAGTAGTGGTGATAATAGTAGTAGTGGTAATAGTAGTGGTAGTGATAATAGTAGTAGTAGGGATAATATTAGTGGTAGGGATAATAGTGGTGGTAGTAGTAGTAGTAGTAGGGTTAATAGCAGTGGTAGTGATAATAGTAGTGGTAGTGATAGTAGTGGTGGTGATAATAGTAGTGTAGTGGTGGTAATAGTAGTGGTAGTGATAATAGTGGTGGTGATAATAGTAGTAGTAGTGATAATAGTAGTAGTAGGGATAATAGCAGTAGTAGTGATAATAGCAGTAGTAGTGATAATAGTAGTAGTAGGGATAATAGTAGTGGTAGGGATAATAGTAGTGGTAGGGATAATAGTAGTGGTAGGGATAATAGTAGTAGTGGTAGGGATAATAGTAGTAGTAGGGATAATAGTAGTGGTGGTAATAATAGTAGTAGTGGTAGGAATAATAGTAGTAGTGGTAGGGATAATAGTAGTAGTAGGGATAATAGTAGTGGTGGTAATAATAGTAGTAGTGGTAGGAATAATAGTAGTAGTGGTAGGGATAATAGTAGTGGTGGTAATAATAGTAGTAGTGGTAGGGATAATAGTAGTGGTGGTAATAATAGTAGTAGTGGTAGGGATAATAGTAGTGGTGGTAATAATAGTAGTGGTGATACTAGTAGTGGTAGTAATAATAGTAGTAGGGATAATAGTAGTGGTGATAATAGTAGTAGTGGTAATAGTAGTGGTAGTGATAATAGTAGTAGTAGGGATAATATTAGTGGTAGGGATAATAGTGGTGGTAGTAGTAGTAGTAGTAGGGTTAATAGCAGTGGTAGTGATAATAGTAGTGGTAGTGATAGTAGTGGTGGTGATAATAGTAGTGTAGTGGTGATAATAGTAGTGGTAGTGATAATAGTGGTGGTGATAATAGTAGTAGTAGTGATAATAGTAGTAGTAGGGATAATAGCAGTAGTAGTGATAATAGCAGTAGTAGTGATAATAGTAGTAGTAGGGATAATAGTAGTGGTAGGGATAATAGTAGTGGTAGGGATAATAGTAGTAGTGGTAGGGATAATAGTAGTAGTGGTAGGGATAATAGTAGTAGTGGTAGTGATAGTAGTGGTGGTGATAATAGTAGTAGTAGTGATAATAGTAGTAGTGGTAGTGATAGTAGTGGTGGTGATAATAGTAGTAGTAGTGATAATAGTAGTAGTAGTGATAATAGTAGTAGTAGTGATAATAGTAGTGGTAGGGATAATAGTAGTAGTGGTAGGGATAATAGTAGTGGTGATAATAGTAGTGGTAGGGATAATAGTAGTAGTGGTGATAATAGAAGTAGTAGTAGTAGTAGTAGTAGTAGGGATAATAGTAGTGGTAGGGATAATAGTAGTAGTGGTGATAATAGAAGTAGTAGTAGTAGTAGGGATAATAGTAGTGGTAGGGATAATAGTAGTAGTAGTGATAATAGTAGTAGTAGTGATAATAGTAGTAGTAGGGATAATAGTAGTAGTAGGGATAATAGTAGTAGTAGGGATAATAGTAGTAGTAGGGATAATAGTAGTAGTAGTGATAATAGTAGTAGTAGGGATAATAGTAGTAGTAGGGATAATAGTAGTAGTAGTGATAATAGTAGTGGTAGGGATAATAGTAGTGGTAGGGATAATAGTAGTAGTAGGGATAATAGTAGTGGTAGGGATAATAGTAGTGGTATGGATAATAGTAGTAGTAGTGATAATAGTAGTGGTAGGGATAATAGTAGTGGTAGGGATAATAGTAGTAGTAGGGATAATAGTAGTGGTAGGGATAATAGTAGTAGTAGGGATAATAGTAGAAGTAGGGATAATATAAGTAGTAGTAGTAGGGATAATAGTAGTGGTAGTGATAATAGTAATAGTTGTAGTAGTAGTAGTAGTAGGGATAATAGTAGTGGTGATAATAGTAGTAGTAGTGGTGATAATAGTAGTGGTAGGGATAATAGTAGTGGTATGGATAATAGTAGTAGTAGTGATAATAGTAGTGGTAGGGATAATAGTAGTGGTAGGGATAATAGTAGTAGTAGGGATAATAGTAGTAGTAGTGATAATAGTAGTAGTAGTGATAATAGTAGTAGTAGGGATAATAGTAGTAGTAGGGATAATAGTAGTAGTAGGGATAATAGTAGTAGTAGGGATAATAGTAATAGTTGTAGTAGTAGTAGTAGTAGGGATAATAGTAGTGGTGTGATAATAGTAGTAGTAGTAGGGATAATAGTAGTGGTAGGGATAATAGTAGTGGTAGGGATAATAGTAGTGGTAGTGATAATAGTAGTGGTAGGGATAATAGTAGTGGTAATAATAGTAGTGGTAGTAGGGATAATAGTAGTGGTAGGGATAATAGTAGTAGTAGGGATAATAGTAGAAGTAGGGATAATATAAGTAGTAGTAGTAGTAGGGATAATAGTAGTGGTGATAATAGTAGTAGTAGTGGTGATAATAGTAGTGGTGATAATAGTAGTAGTAGTAGTAGTAGTGATAATAGTAGTGGTGGTAATAGTAGTAGGGATAAGAGTGGTGATGGTAATAGTAGTGGTAGTGATAATAGTAGTAGTAGTAGTAGTAGTAGGGATAATAGTAGTGGTGATAATAGTAGTAGTAGTGGTGATAATAGTAGTGGTGATAATAGTAGTAGTAGTAGTAGTAGTAGTAGTGATAATAGTAGTGGTGGTAATAGTAGTAGGGATAAGAGTGGTGATGGTAATAGTAGTGGTAGTGATAATAGTAGTAGTAGTAGTAGGGATAATAGTAGTGGTGATAATAGTAGTAGTAGTGGTGATAATAGTAGTGGTGATAATAGTAGTAGTAGTGATAATAGTAGTGGTGGTAATAGTAGTAGGGATAAGAGTGGTGATGGTAATAGTAGTAGGGATAAGAGTGGTGATGGTAATAGTAGTGGTGGTGATAATAGTAGTAGTAGGGATAATAGTACTGGTGATAATAGTACTAGTAGTGGTGATAATAGTAGTGGTGATAATAGTAGTAGTAGTAGTAGTAGTAGTAGTAGTAATAATAATAGTAGTGGTGGTAATAGTTGTGGTAGCAGGAAGATCCTAGTAAAGGAGTAAATCATTATATTTGGCCAGGCTATGGGCTCAAACCAGAACTTCTCCAACAGTATTTATGGTCTTGTTTTGTCATCAGAAGGCGCAGGGTAGAGCTTGTACCCACAGCAACACAAACAGTCACATCCCTAATGGGCTCACACACCAGAGGGGAAACAGGTGAGATGACAAATGCCATGTGCTACCACTACCACCACCACCACCACTACTACCACCACCACTACGACTACCACCACCACTACTACCACCACCACCACTATGACTACCACCACCACTACGACTACCACCACCACTACGACTACCACTACGACTACCACCACCACCACCACCACCACTACCACAACGACTCCCACCACCACTACCACCAGAGTGCATTACCCACTTTCCATGAATTACATTATGTACAGAGTAATGAAAAGAAACAATGTAATTCAACTGGTTGTGGCTTCTATTCATCCGATTGAGTACATATTAAATTGATATAGGAATGTCATCCTCTCTAGGACTTACTTATTATGTCTTGTTTTCTCAGGTAAAATACTAGGCCTAATTAAATAAATAAAAACCCAGCCCCATGTTTACAACAAGCAATGCAACCCTGGATGTCAATTGGTTGTGGAAATGTGACCCTTCTGTGTTAGGTTTAAGGCTATAAGAGTCCCTTACATATACACATCTTTGTTCTCCATGTATAGTCAATAGTGTTTGATCGAGGGCAGTGTTGTGTACATTATTGTTGCTACACGGAGCTCTTTCTTCCCCACACCCACCGTTTCCCCTGTGGCTCCCCCAGGCCCCAAGGAGAGTGCAGGGCAGCCTAAAGAGAGAGAGGGGGGGAAGGACTAACACCGGCAATACATGGAGATGGCTTGCAGCTGCTGATGACTGCCCCTCCACACTCTCTCTTTCTCTCTATCCTTTAACAGCCCTTCCTCCTCCTCTGTAGCAGATAGCTCTCTTACATCACTCCTCCTCCCAGCATGCACATGCCCGCCTCACACACAAACACACTTGTACACATGCACACACTCACTCACTCACTCGCAAACACACAAACACCCTCCAGCGGTATGATGTAATGGCTGCACCGAAAATAATAACAAACCCTGGCCCGCGCCACTCACACACTTCCTCTCTCTCAAGCGCGAACATGCCCCTCCCACCCAAGAGGAAGGGAAAAAAGAGAGAAAACCAAAACAGTGTTGTAGCAGCAGCAGACAGATGATAAGGGGATGGCTGGGTTCAGTGTGCACATCAACACTGCATGCTCACAGCACAGCCTCCATGTGTTAAACATTACATTACATTTCCAGCTCGCCGCTCCAGGGATTTTACTGGTCAGTTGAAGGAGAAATGGTTTCATGCACGGACCACATGATCACTATAGCCGTTAGGGAATAGCATTGCGTAAATTGGCTTGGGCCAAGGACAGGGGCCAGCCTTGTGCCATTGCTTTCATCGCGGTTAAATTAGCTATTTAGACCCAGCTACTTCGCTGTGCCTGACATACGGAGTTGGCATAACAATGCATATTTTCATGCAATACATGTTGAAGGAAAAGGTTTCAAAATATTGTGTAAGGTTTAAGAATTCATGATATGAAAGGTGTGTTGCACTAAAGAGCATGGTGCCGGTCCATGTGGCAGTATATCTTAAGTAAGTTTACCCTAAAAGGCTTGGGCAGTGTCGAAAACCATAATAAGCACCGTGGAGTAGTACAGCAGGATGTAGACTTTACTACTGAGGAGCGATAACTCCAGTGATGTCACTCTGCCAGACACAGCTGTACTACTATGCCCATGGCTCTAGTCCTGTCCTGTTGGTGAATCTGTCCCTCTGTCTGTCTGATTGAAGAGGAGGAGCAGACTGGCCTGGTCACTGACGCTGCAGCCATGCCGTAAATTAGCTCCCTGAACACACTGACAGAATGTAATACATGCCTTAAGCCCTTTTATCTTTTTTAAGGGGAACAAAATGCACTTACCATCTGGTGGTGGTGACTAGGGATGTTGGCCTCCTGGAAAAAGGAGCTTAAGGCTGTCTGTGGAGGGAGAGAGAGAGACAGAACGAGGGGAAGAGAGGAAATTGTGTGTGAGAACATTGTGAGCACTTGAACTGCCAGTTGCGGTAGGGTGGGCATTTGACCTTTGACTGTTCTAGCACATTATTTTTTTCTGAATATTCAGGAGAAAAAAAAACTTTTGGAACACAAGGCCCACACTGGTAAAAATGTGCGCAGTTATCTATGCCAACAGTGCTCAACAAAGCGTAATTTATCATAACCAGTAAAGATAACGAATTCTAATTGCTAAATTGCCTCATATATACACTGAGTGTACAAAAACATTAAGAACACTTTTCTAATATTGAGTTGCGAACGACCCCCCCACCCCCTTTGCCCTCAGAACAGCCTCAATTCGTCGGGGCATGGACTCTACAAGGTGTCGAAAGTGTTCCACAGGGATGCTGGCCCATATTGACTCCAATGCTTCCCACAGTTGTGTCAAGTTGGCTGGATGTCCTTTGGGTGGTGGACCATTCTTGATACACAGAAAACTGTTGAACATGTAAAAACCCACCAGCGTTGCAGTTCTTTACACAAACCGTCTCAATTGTCTCCGGGCTTAAAAAAACGTATTTAACATGTCTCCTCCCCTTCATCTACACTGATTGAAGTGGATTTAACAGGTGATATCATTTAGGGATCAATAGCGTTCACCTGGATTCATCTGGTCAGAGCAGGTGGTCATAATGTTTTGTACACTCAGTGTATATTCAATCAATTAAAAAACAAGTGCCATTTAAGATACATTTACCGAAACTGTAATACCAACTGGTTATATTATATATTTGAACTCAATCTTCAAAAAGATAGTAACCAAAGCAGTGTGGCACTTTCTTGTAGAAGCCTATGGCTGTGCAATGGCATAGCCTTGTTTTGTTAATTTAGCAGACAAGACAAGACAAGACTTATTTCCCGAGCCCTTATCAGTCAAGACACATCTATTTTATAGTAGCAGTTAAGAGCGTTGGGCCAGTAACCGAAAGGTGGCTGGTTCGAATCCCGAGCTGACTTGGTGAGAAAAAAAAATCTGTCGATGTGCCCATGAGCAAGACACTTAACCCTAATTGCACTGGATAAGAGCATCTGCTAAATGACTCAAATGTAAAAATGTAACATAACAGAATCAAATAGAACCGAGTAGTGCGAAGTGATGCACATCTGATCATTTGAAAAGAGTTACAAACCAAAATAAGTATTTATTTTTTTCGGATATACACAGTTGTCTAGTTTATTCTGCCTGTTCTTTGGAATTTTCTAAATGGAATAACAATTCCACTTTGAACACGGGGATGAATGATGACCATGACATCTGTTTGGTGAGTAGGCCTAGGCTTAATGATTCTGATGAAAATACGCTCGGTCTTTATCAAACTAATGCTTTAGCATATTTCAGAGTAGAACCAGTCTATGTTTACGGGGGTTATACATAGCCAAGGCTAACCAATTCTAAAATGGCACTAGCAGTTCGCAAAGTGGGGTCGTCACTAGTACCACAGCCACAAGGTCAAGCTCCCGAGTGGCGCAGCGGTTTAAGGCACTGCATCTCAGTGCTAGAGGCGTCACTACAGACCCTGGTTCGATTCCAGGCTGTATCACAACCGGCCGTGATTTGGAGTCCCATAGGGCGGTGCACAATTGGCCCAACGTCGTCCGGGGTAGGCCGTCATTGTAAATAAGAATTTGTTCTTAACTGACTTGCCTAGTCAACTTTCTTTTGACTGATAATGTAAACTGGTTTTCAGTGACAATTATGGAAACATCTTCTGAACTCCATTGTAAATAAAGGCTCAGCAGAAACAAAGTGCAAAAACGTTGAACTCCGTAACCTGGCTGGGGACGAGATTGAGATCTCAGTTGTGCTGTCAACACTGAATTTAATCTGGTTTGCAAATGTTTTGACTAACATAGATGGGTGTGAGCCATCAGTAGGCTACCTCTTCAGGTTTCTATGGGGAGTAGAGGCCCACTCAGTGATTTACTACACAACCTCTAGCAGAAGATCAACTGGTCCTACCTCTGGTTAAATGGGAGAGGCCGAATTGTTATTAACTGACTTGCCTAGTTAAATAAAGATTAAATACAAGGTTAAATACAAATAAACCCTGCTTGTTTCTACAATGTCTCTTCTTAACATCAGATTTTAAACCTGACCCTTAACCCTTACCTGAACCACACTGCTAACCTTATGCCTAACCTGAAGACCAAAAAGCACATTTTTTGTTTTCATGAATTGTTCCGTATAGCCAATTTTGACTTTGCAGTAACTAGTGACAACCGCAAAGTATCATATTAAAGCGGTAAATTACGCAATTATTCCAAAATTGCAGGACATTGCTGGAACACATATTTCCCGACTTCAGTCAACCAGTCCATTTTGAATTTGTGATAAACTGACGTCATTTGGCAAGGAATGTAGCTTGTGTATCCCATCAGTTAGATCCGTTTCTATAGGCATTTATTTCTGTAGGCCTAACGGGAGTTTGTGTGTGCACTCAACACGCGTGTGTAGAGGGAGCGGTCAGAACACAACTGAGTGAGTGAGACAAGGAGGGTAAAGGGAATTTAGGGAGCAGAACTGTGTGATGCTTGGCTTGGGTTCTTTTTTGTGTTACGCAAATGCACATGTACAAATTGAACATTAGAGTCAACGCAAATGAACATTGTCTTCAATAAAAAAAATTGGGCCAAATAGTTTTACAGTATAAAAAAATTATAATCTCTGGTTAAAGATTGAGTTTTGACGTCCGTTCAAGTACTCATGCCCATCCTTAGTTTGCGGACCACAAAACAGTAGTAACACATTTCACCTTCCTATCCGCTCACTCTGGAGAGCCTGAACCCCATCCCCCTCTGCTAGCATCAGCCTATGGGTCAGTTGGTACGAGTAGATCACATGACTCTGGGATTTAAACTATTATCCTCCGTTGTCTAAAACAGGGTTTGTAAACCACGCGGAGAGAGAGGCAGTGGCAGACAGGCTAATGGCTCAGTGAGAATGTACACACTACACAGGCTTGTTTAAAATGATAATTAGCACGGAAAAGAAGATGGCTAGTAGCCTAGTACTGTTCCTTTACTTAAAACTAGTGTTACAACTCAGTGACATGTAAACAGTTTAGGCGATATAAACTACCGTGAATAGGGTATGTGCTATATTCTCAGGAACAATTCACATAGGCCACAACAAAACCTTGTTTGTGACAGCCTTCCTCTGACGGGCTATGAGGAAACACAATGTAAACAAGTAGTCCTACTTTCAGTTGCTGCCCTTGAACACAAACAAGGAAGTCCATAGGCAACTTCTATTGTTTCACTCTGTTGTGAATACAAAGACCAGCCTGGTAAGGACACCATGGTCCGGAAATAAAAATACACTGATACCAAAACATATCCTTAGAAGTTTATCAGATTTTATTGCAAGATACCGGTTTTATGATTCATGTAGTCTGACTGGCCCATGATTCATGTTCTTTTTAAGAGGTGGAAAATTGACAAATGCTGTGTCATTCCTTTGTATACAAATCGCCTCAAATATGAACGTGTCTTAGTGACTGGATTAAAATAATTGCATGCAGCCTACTACTAAAATGACAGCATGTCTAGCTAAACCTTAGTCCTTCGTGCCTTGCCTAGCCTCCATTTCCCTTCACTAGAATCTCTCTTTGCGAACACTTCAATGGATGTGTGGCTTCCCCTCACGGCTGAAGACGGCCCCCTCCCCCACAAACCATGCTCTGTGGTTGTTTGACAACAGCAGCAGTAGTGCAGGAATGTCTGCTGCTCAACGTGACACACATAACAACATGAATGTGCTGCACTGCCATTGTCTACCAGGCTGCTGGGATCACACTGTTCTTTGTCTATTTTTTTTTTTTTTATGTTAAATGTGTTTCTGTGTATATCCAAGACCATCAACAACGGTTTCGTTTCACACACAAATAGTGTAGGTTACAAACACACAGTGCAACACCATATCTAAGAGCATCGGCATAAAGGTTTCAGTACTATTAATGGGCTTTAAGTGAGAGCATCCATTACCTTACAGAGCAGAGAACCTAGCAATGGAGCAGAGAACCTAGCAACGGAGCAGAGAACCTAGCAACGGAGCAGAGAACCTAGCAACGGAGCAGAGAACCTAGCAATGGAGCAGAGAACCTAGCAACGGAGCAGAGAACCTAGCAACGGAGCAGAGAACCTAGCAATGGAGCAGAGAACCTAGCAATGGAGCAGAGAACCTAGCAATGGAGCAGAGAAGAGTCATGACAGTGTTTCTTATGTAACCTGACTGACAGAACACTGCAATGAAGCCCAGCACTAGGCCTATATAAAAGCAGAAGAATTGAACAGGCGTCTAAATGAGGGCACAGCAAACAATAACAAAAACATATTTTAAAAAACAGCCTGAAATAGAAATAGGATAAATAAATATAGGTGAACACAAAAAGAATACTTAGGGTGATACGGAAGAGTGCAGAAGAAAGAAGTGCATTAATAATGGTGTAGTAACAGGGATAATGAGGCTGAGTGGGGGCTGTGCCCTGAGGGAGTGACAGAGTACGGAACATGCCCATGGACACGACAACACACCCTGTCCTGCAGCCAGGAGCCATGAGCAGCCACGACGACACAGCCTGCTCTGCAGCCAGGAGCCATGAGCAGACACGACGACACAGCCTGTCCTGCAGCCAGGAGCCATGAGCAGACACGACGACACAGCCTGCTCTGCAGCCAGGAGCCATGAGCAGACACGACAACACAGCCTGCTCTGCAGCCAGGAGCCATGAGCAGACACGACGACACAGCCTGCTCTGCAGCCAGAAGCCATGAGCAGACATGACGACACAGCCTGCTCTGCAGCCAGGAGCCATGAGCAGACACGACGACACAGCCTGCTCTGCAGCCAGAAGCCATGAGCAGACACGACAACACAGCCAGCTCTGCAGCCAGGAGCCATGAGCAGACACGACGACACAGCCTGCCCTGCAGCCAGGAGCCATGAGCAGACATGATGACACAGCCTGCTCTGCAGCCAGGAGCCATGAGCAGACACGACGACACAGCCTGCTCTGCAGCCAGGAGCCATGAGCAGACACGACGACACAGCCTGCTCTGCAGCCAGGAGCCATGAGCAGACACGACGACACAGCCTGCCCTGCAGCCAGGAGCCATGAGCAGACACAATGACACAGCCTGCTCTGCAGCCAGGAGCCATGAGCAGACACGACGACACAGCCTGCTCTGCAGCCAGAAGCCATGAGCAGACACGACAACACAGCCTGCTCTGCAGCCAGGAGCCATGAGCAGACACGACGATACAGCCTGCCCTGTAGCCAGGAGCCATGAGCAGACATGACAACACAAAGACATTCAATTAACTAATAAAGGCTAACATTTTGAGATTGTATTATACATAAATATTTTATATAGAGAGACTCTACATATACACACAATATATACACAGAGAGCACAAAACATTAGGAACACCTTCCTAATATTGAGTTGCACCCCCTTTGCCCTCAGAATAGCCTCAATTCGTTGAGGCATGGACTCTACAAGGTGTTGAAAGCGTTCCACAGGGATGCTGGTCCATGTTGACTCCAATGCTTCCTACAGTTGTGTCAAGTTGGTTGGATGTCCTTTGGGTGGTGGACCATTCCTGATACACACAGGAAACTGTTGAGGATGAAAAACCCAGCAGCATAGCAGTTCGTGACACACTCAAACCTGGCACCTACTACCATACCCCATTCAAAGGCACTTAAATATTTTGTCTTGCTACATGATTCCATATGTGTTATTTCATAATTTTGATGTCTTCCCTATTATTCTACAATGTAGAAAATAGTAAAAATAAAGAAAAAACCCTTGAATGAGTAGGTGTATCCACACTTTTGACTGGTACTGTATATGTGTGCCATTCACCCTCTGAATGGCACACATGCACAATGTCTCAAGGCTTAAAAATCCTTCTTTAACCTGTCTCCTACACTTCATCTACACTGATTGAAGTGGATTTAACAAGTAACATTAATAAGGGATCATAGCTTTCACCTGGTCAGTCTGTCATGGAAAGAGCAGGTGTTCCTAATGTTTTGACCCTCCACTCCTTAGCCAACAGCACCTGGGGGAGCTCAGCCCAGCCATAAGCAACTAGCCCTTTGACCTTGAGCCGGACAAGTTGCCCAGAGGAGGCTAAGTTGTCTCTGCAATGCATCTGCTCCAATCAAGCTACAGGCTGACTCTGCTCTCAGAAGCTTGGGAGGAGCTGAGCAGCCTCCTCAGCCCCTTCAAACTAACTGGCCCAGCCACTTCTGCTCGCGCGTAAGCACTAACAAAAGCGTGGCCATTAGACAGAGCGGAGGTGTGTTTGTGAAACCATCTGGAAGCAGAGGCCTGAAGCCTCAGATCTTCTCAGCATCTCTCTGTTGTCCATACTTAGGGCCCTGTTGAATATTTCAAACCAGTGGCCAGCTGAGCTCTTCAAACAGGAGTGGATATAGCCTACAAGGCTTTGCATACTTTTCATTATACATTACTCTAGGGTGTGCTTCAACATGAACTGGATTTTTCTTTCATATCATGTAGTGAATTATTTATTCACTAAAAAGGTGTGTTACTATTACGCTCATTCAAATGACAATTCCACCTTGCTGCTCTGGCTGAAACCATGACTGAAAAGGGTCACGCTGTGTGTCAGCTGAGAAGAAACGCCTGTTCATACGGTGTGCATCTCTGAGCCAGGACTAGGAGTATTGGATATGAACAACTGGAAGGATAAGGCACCGTAATCTGCCTAAAGATAGATATCCCCTATGAATACTCCTGGACAAGAGTACGGTCAATCCAGGAGGTCCGCTGTGTACCCTTTCACTAACCTTGTACAACAAGCAATCATAAACACAATGTTCTTTAAATGTGTGTTTGTGAGTGTGTTTATTGGTGCACTACTCTTATGCAGCCAAATATGGAAAGTAATAACTAGTAGAAGCTTGTTTCAAAATTGGAAGTGTGTATTGACTGGTCATAAGTCATACCAGTTGGGACTGAGGTATGAATTGCTGTGTGTGCTAGCTATGTAACATACATGCTATTACACTAAATAGCCTACACATTTTCAGAGCAGCAGCAATATTCAAAAAACAAAGGCAACGTTTGAGACACCTTTTACTTACTACAACAATGGGGTCTGGACAGGAAGAGCCTCTGCGTGTTTGGTGGTGTCAAGTCAAGAATGTAAACAAAGTTAACCTTATGGATTCAAAAACCTCAACCAGGTATTTTCTTTCTGGACACTCCTATTCAGACATAATTGATGGAACGCGCTTTAACGTTACAGTATCTAGCTAATTCGCTCTCTGGATAGCTAGTTAGTTAGTTACCAAAAGCCGGTTGCACTATTACTGTATCTAGCTAAATTAGACGTTCGAGATTGATTATGTTCATATGGCATTGAAAGAAATCAGATCACACTACTATCAACTGCAACCATGGCTAGTTAGATAATGCAGATTTATGCAGATTTATATTGAATAGGGTCAAAATGAAAAACCTAACATAAAATAACCAACGTAACCAATACAGATATCAAAACAATAACGTTAGCAGCAGCAATTTCCCATCTAGTTAACGTTAACTGGGTGTGAACAGTCAATTCGATGGCAAACACCGCATTTCCTAATGTTAGACCAGGTCTTCCGGATTATCCATCGTAAAAGCATGGTCGTATGACTGGGTTTACTTACATTGTTGTAATAAAAAATCGCCATTCTCTGATTTCGGAGAACTTCTCATTATTTGCCTTTGTTAGCTAGCTAAAGTGGCTAGTTAGCTGCATCGCTATGAAACCAACATATAAACACACACATCGCATACCTCGAATTGCCAGTGAGCCGCTTGAAGAAGCTGCTTCGCTTGATCAGCAGCACAACCAGCAGTCAAAACAAACTGGTTTATCATCACTTGATGCCTGAGTTCGTCCATATTCACCGACATAACCGCTTTTCACCCCCACCTCAGTTATTTTATCGTTGAAACCTGGGAAAACAAAGCCTCGTTTTTTTCCTTCAAAATTTCGAAATCAATCGCTCAAACCTGACCCTCCTTACCACGCTCTACCCTCGCCTTCCAGTAACAACAAATATGTCCATGTCATCACCAACAACAAAGCCAAGCACAACAGCTGATTGGATAAACAAGTCAGCAAGATTGTACGGGCTGGTACACCATTGGCTATCACGCGAGCCAGCAAGTCGTTGGAGTAAGGTAATTGCAGGGTACATATATTCATGGATTGGATACCAGAGGATGAGTAAACCACACCTATTGGCTTATTTCTATAAGAAGGTATATGAGGGTCGTTCAATAATTGGTCAATTTAGCGATAACGCATTGAAAAGGTCCAGGGGCCTGTTGCACAAAACTAGGATAAGGGATTAAGCCAGGATATCTTGGTGATCCTGGCTCAATTGATCCGTAATCCGGTTGCACTAAAGATGGATAGGGGGCAGGAGGATATGTTATGGTATAAATTACCATGGAGATTTATTCTGTGGAGCTAGCCTGCTCCAGACCAGGCTAAATTCCAGGATCTATTTAATCTCATCCCTAATGTCAGTCAGCAGTCACCACAAATGGAAACCAATAGTTATTTCACTGCTCACTATACATTGTTATCACATATAACTAGACCCACTGTTATTATTTAAACGTTTGTGATCATTAATTTCAATGATTTTGGATAAAAAATGATTTTTAGATGATGTTGCTATCATTAGATAATTTACAGTTTCCCATAGACTATAAGGCTATATATAAAATGATAGAATATTAGGGCCACAGAGGGGAAAAAAACACAAGTCATAATATTGTAACCAGTTGTTTTAAAGGAGGACAGTTGTTAAAATGACAGATGTGGGGCATTTCGTGAAATTGTACTTCAGTATGGTTTCATAAACAAAGACATGCTGATGTGCCAGAATATTAAGTATCACATTGTCATAAGTATCAAAACTGTAAAAACAATATGTAGCTTTTCTGCAGAAAGAACCAGCCTCATAAATTTATGACTTTATCCTTTTTCTTCAGTGTGGCCCTAGTACTCTGTCATATAAACAAATACACATTCCATATGAATATAAAAACACAATGTGTAACATTATGTTCCTTTATTGAATAAGGACAAAACAAAGCAGGTAAACCATCAGCTCCTTTCGAAACTGAAGTCACAGTGACTCTACAAGATGGAAAGCACAGAATCCAAGCATATTATACAAAATGATACATACACATTCAAAGGTCTGTATATAACACACCCTGCATGTCTGCACACTAAAATAAATGCAGGACAAATCCATACACATCAACTGAACAGACAAATGAATGGATGCAGTAGCCTCCCTGCAGCCTTGTATTACACACAGTATACCGCACAAACATCATAAGAGGCCAAATTCGTCAAAAAACGAACCCAAAAAAACCCAAATTCCTCTGCCACCGCAGGACATATTTAACCAAAATTGAAAGCACACATACTAACTAAAATAATTCAACACATATTGGTCCCTCAGCAGCCGACCACTGTCGTCATCAGGGAAGATTGCCGGATTGTCCCAGTCCATGGCTGGTGGCACTCTGGGGGCCCTCTCCTTCCTCAGGCAGGCCACATTGTGGAGGACAGCACAAGCCACAGTAATATCACATGCCCTAACAGGGCTGACCCTTAATTTGTGAAGGCAGTGAAAGCGTGCCTTCAGGAGGCCAAAGGTCATTTAAACTCTGGCCCTGGTCCTGGCATGGGCATGGTTGTAGGCCTGCTGTGCTTCCTGGGGGTCTGTGAAAGGTGTCAGGAGAAAAGGCTGGCAGCCATACCCCCTGTCTCCCAGCAACACACCAGAGAATTCACCTGTCAACACAAAATCTCATCATTACTACCTCATAAACACAGTGATATTCTTGACACAGCCATGATGGTTATAAATAGGGGTTGTGTGGCTTACCTTGTGATAGGCACTGATAGATTTCAGAGGCCCGAAAGATTCTGGAGTCATGGACTGAGCCAGGCCATTTTGCCACAACATTGCTGATCACACAGTCAGCATTGCAGACCATCTGAAATCATAAGATGAGGAATATTACACCAATCAATGCACATCACTGGCAATGCAGAGTGTTCGTCAATGGACAATATCAAAAAGTTATGTTCACCTGAACATTAATGCTGTGAAAGGATTTCCTATTCACAAAATCGGCCTCATGGGCACCTGAGGGGGCTTTTATCCTTATGTGTGTGCAGTCCACTGCACCAATGACATTGGGGAAACCTGTCACACAAAGTAATGAGTATCCTACTATGTGTTAACAGTTGTCCTGTAATTTGTAGATCCTCTTACCTGCAATCCTATAGAACTCCTCTTTGATGTCACAGAGTCTTCTGTGGCCAGGGAAGGAGATGAAGACATCTGCTAATGCTTTGATAGCCAGACACACACTCCTTATTGTGCGGCAAATTGTGGCCTTGTTCAGCTGTTCTGCATCCCCCACTGAGTACAGGAAGGCTCCACTAGCAAAAAAGCGCAAGGCCACACAAACCATTTGCTCCACACTCAGTGCATGGCTCCGTGCAGTGCGGTGCTTAATCCTGGGACCCAGTAGTCTGCATAGATACCTGATGCCATCTGCAGAAAACCTGTATCTTTCATATAGATGGTCATCAGGGAAGGCCAGTGGGTCCAACCGGTCCCTGAAGACCCTTTCTCGCCTGAAGGCTCTCCTCAGCACAAGTGCTTCTTCATCCACCACATCTCGCACGAATGGGCATGCCATTGTCAGAGCAGAAAGGAACACACAATTTTGGGCCTTCATATAGGCTAGTGGCCACACCTGGTGCTGGGGGGGTGGGCAAAAGAGGGCGATGCCTTATAACGATGACTTGGTTGTACTGATTGCTGGGAAAATAAAAAAAACCTTAGAAAGATGCCACCGTCCTGTGTGCTCACAATAAGAGCTCATATGTCATGGCTCACTTGACTTTACGAGAATATACCAAATTTTTATTTTGAGCTGTGTCATCTTCTTGGAGCTGGGGGAGGAAAGAAAAATAATGATTAATACATTTGTGTTACAGTTAGCATACAGTGTACATTGAAGGCATATCTCACCTCCCTCTCAAGTTTTTTTATTTCAAGGTCCAGTTTCCTAATTGTCCTCTTTTTTATTTCGGACTCCAGTGCAAGATTTTCCATCTTTTTCTTCTTGTACTGAATGTCTATGTCTGCCAGTTCTATTTGGCGCCGGAGGTGGTTGCCATACAACTTTCTGATAGCTTGTGAGCTCTGTGAACACAATACAATTAGCGCAGCTGGAATTTGGCAGGATGTGGTGTCCTTTTATTAATACGCACTATGTTGCCAGGCTGGTTTTCCCACTGTATAGCATCTGGGTCCTGTAAAAGAAATTAGATTTTTTGATTTTGATGAGGACTCCTCACCATTGTAGAGTAAATAGTACTTTCACAGTCTTAACATGATACCTCATGCCTTCTGGAATCCAGAGAGATGGTCTCCTCCTCATCATCGTCTCCATCATGTGCTGTTGCTGCTGCACTGGGGCCTTCACCCTATCACATTTAATCGGATTCATATTGAAGCTAGTAGACAAGACATGCCAGGCCTACAGTATGCCTTTGATGGAGTACTCACTGGATCAGCATCGTCTGGTGCTTGTGCTGGTGGCTCTAACAGGAACACAGTGCTGCCAGACACTGCAAGGCAATAGGTAAACCAAAGTCAGACAGTCCAAATTGATTCAATATGAATGTGGTTGTATCCCATGTAGAGATGGAAGGACATACCTTGAATGAAGCGGGTGGCATCTTGGGAGGAACCTATGCTCGTCTCTTTCCCCCCAGGGATCCCCTCTAAGACGGGCCTGCCTTTATTTAGCTCCAAGGCCATGTCCTCTGCTGGGGTAAGGTCAGCCTTTGGTGACCCACCACCCGTGCCTTGTCTGTGGGTATTCTTTTTCACTGCTAAAACAGTACAGACAATGTGTGAGCAGGCACCTTCTGGGTACAATATATGCTTGTGCTTTGTTAAATATTAGTCAGGGACCATACCATTCTGCAGAATGTTCTTGTATTTGATTTTGACCTGCTGCCATGTCCGTTTTGGCCCGTTCATGTTTAATCTACACACACACACACACACACACACACACACACACACACACACACACACATTTAATGGAGTCACACTGCAAAAAATTACTTGGTATTTTTGTCTTGTTTTCAGTAAAAATATCAAAAAATTTATCATAGCTTTATACAGTGTGATGGAGTTACTTTACACAATTTCACTCATATCTGCAGTGCATTTCAATTAAAAATTTAACCGTTTCATAATTACAGTACAACTGCATTTTTGGAGATGTGAATTAAATATTTGAATTGTAATTGTGATGTTTCAGCGGAGCGGTGAGTGTGTAATTGTGCACTACTTACGCATTCAGGCGGTCTGCAATACTTTGCCACGCTTTTTCTCTTTGCTTTATCACTGTGGCGGTGTTGCCTTTCTTCTTAATTATATCTTTTACCTCCTCGTATGCCTCCATGAGGATTTGTGCTTCCGACGGGGAAAAGTACGCGGCTCTAGTTGCCATGGTAAATCAGTTAATCTGTGATCTGTGGCGGGGTCTATTTGAGTGAGCCGTGAGCGCGCACCTATCCAGGATTGGTTTCACCTGGCTTAATGAATCCGTGTCTGCTCATCCTGGCTTGGTCTTTGTGCAACCAATTAAGCCTGGACGCACATGTTTTGGCTTCATTGAGCTCAGCTGAGTCATTTATCCCGGATGTCTTAATTCTACTTTTGTGCAACAGGCCCCAGGTTTGGTATTTCTATTGTAAATATTTACAGCAACGTTATGATGGTTGTCTTTGTTCCAGACCAAACAGTCAGAGACATATTGTACTGGTTACAATATATGCACGTTTCAAATTCTGTACATTTGATCAGAATAACAGTAGTCGATAATATAACAGCTAATGGACGGTGAGCAAAGCCTACAGTTCGTACTTTTTTTCCCAAACAGAAAATACATCGATAATAATAAATGTGCTGTGGTGTCGGCGAGTCTCTGAATAGCTGATACTATGTTATGAGACAGCATATACAGAAGAAAAGTGTATTCATTTCTGGCTGCATTGATGATCAAACACGTTCCGTGTGTTATTCTCTGTGATTATCTCTGAGTACTATCCACTAGGCAGTGGGACGTCAAGCTCCCTCCCTGCAAGACTGAATAATTCAGCTGAGGTGTAGGTATACAGTATATTAAAGGTGAAAGCGTGACAGAGAAGATTATCTATTATGTATTGTAGGTGGGTGTTACCTGGGTAATGTGAATTTGATGGTGTATATTAATAATGGATTGGAGACTACACACACACAACTCTTCAAACAGTCAAGTATGAAAATATGTAAATTTATTGTGTTCAAAATCTATAATCTGAAATCGGTTGTAAATAGGGGTCCCCAAAGGTTCCCAGAGGATCTCAAATCCCACCTTTCCTCTATTCTTTCTGACTTTTTTTCTGCATAGCAACATAGTACTCCATCATTTACTTTAATCAGTTGTCTGTGTATTTTAAATAGGCTCACAAATTACATGCATTTTGGCCCATTTATTTTGAGACTGATGAGTAAATTCACTTGACTAATTATTGGAGATGTTTTCATTCCAAATAATAGCATTTGGAATAAGGCTTCGGAAACCTGTTCTTTCACATGGAAAGATAGCTCGGGGAATAGTGACCTCATGTTCCAGAATGGTCTAATGAACTATTCAAGGAAAGAATTTATGAGATTTTTGTTGGTCAGTTATGAGCATCTGTTGGGTGTTTATCGTGATGACTTTCAACAAATGACTTATTCTGTTCATTCTGCACCACACTGAGAGGGGGTTATTTTAATAGGCAATTTGCTTCAGCAAATAAATCATTACACTAGAAGGTCATGGGACTTTTTTTGTTAAAACTTGAAACAAACATACAGAAGATAAGGACATAAGGACAATTCTGCCATTTTGACGTTACACAACCAGAAAGTGAAAGTCACTCTGTTGTTTAATTTTCAATGAAACAATGTCATACACTGTGACCATCAAGCCTTCAAGGTTACCCATGTTTTATCTTTTTTGGGATAATAATTTGAACAAAAAACAACACATTTCCTCTCAAAATGAGCAGCATATAACATTTATCCACACAAAATAGCTCAGTACTTGACGCTTTGCTTTAAATGGTCAGACCAAATGATCTGAAGCTCATGTGAGAGGTCAGTCAGTTCAAAATACTGAAAGTAGACTACTGCTGAATGGCCACCTTATCTGTTCTTATGCTGTGTTATTTTGTCCCCTTAAATCTTATCTGGACAAATGCCCTTGCTTTAATGGGTGATATATATTCTGTATAACTGTATTACTCACACTGCAGGGAGACATAACCTAACTTGTTATTGTCTCATGCAGATCACCATCTGCTTTCAGATACCAGGACCCGAGGCTCTCCCAAAACACAGAGTAAAGGGGGTGGAGCCATACTTTCATTGGTCAATGATTAACATGATCTTGACAGAGTGGACTTTGTTTTCAGAGATACTCAGGATGTCTTGCTTGTTTTCTTGCCCACGTGTTGACCTCCATCTTGGTTCCCCCCCACCAACCTGAGTCTGTGACTCACGAGTCAGTCACCATCTTCCTTTTGGGTCTCTGTCAGAGCTATGAATGCTGGTTCAGTGTGTAAATAGCACACAGCCAGTGTTTCCTGGAAAAGCCCCTTCACTATAGCTTTGGGGCCCACTGGAAACACTGAATAACTTTGTGTATAACAGGCAGGGGTTTTGATAAATATATATACAGTACCAGTCAAAAGTTTGGACACACCTACTCATTCAAGGGTTTTTCTTTATTTTTACTATTTTCTACATTGTAGAATAATAGGGAAGACATCAAAAATATGAAATAAGACATATGGAATCATGTAGTAACCAAAACATATATTTTATATTCTTCAAAGTAGCCACTGTTTGCCTTGATGTCAGCTTTGCACACTCTTGACATTATGTGTAAGTTTTATTTAACTAGTCAAGTCAGTTATGAACAAATTCTTATTTACAATGACGGCCTACCCCGGACAACGCTGGGCCAATTGTGCGCCGCCCTATGGGACTCCCAATCATGGCCAGATGTGATGCAGCCTGGATTCGAACCAGGTACTTGCAGTATCTTACACCACTGCGCCACTCAGGAGCCCAATTATCTCAACCAGCTTCACCTGGAATGCTTTTCTAACTGTCTTGAAGGAGTTCCCACATATGCTGAGCACTTGTTGGCTGCTTTTCCTTCACTCTGCGGTCCAACTCATCCCAAACAATCTCAATTGGGACGAGGTCGGGTGATTGTGGAGGCCAGGTCATCTGATGCAGCACTCCATCACTCTTATTCTTGGTCAAATAGCCCTTACACAGCCTGGAGGTGTTGGGTCATTGTCCTGTTGAAAACAAATGATAGTCCCACTAAGAGCAAAACAGATAGGATGGCGTATTGCTGCAGAATGCTGTGGTAGCCATGCTGGTTAAGTGTGCCTTGAATTCTAAAATTCTAAATAAATCACAGACAGTGTAACCACCAAAGCACCCCCACACCATCACAACTCCTCCTCCATGCTTCATGGTGGGAACCACACGTGCGGAGATCATCTGTTCACCTACTCTGCGTCTCACAAAGACACAGCGGTTGGAACAAAAAATCTCACATTTGGACTGATCAGACCAAAGAACAGATTTCCACCGGTCTAACGTCAATTGCTCGTGTTTCTAGGCCCAAGCAAGTCTCTTCTTATTATTGGTGTCCTTTAGTAGTGGTTTCTTTGCAGCAATTTGACCATGATGGCCTGATTCACGCAGTTTCCACTGAACAGCTGATGTTGAGATGTGTCTGTTACTTGAACTCTGTGAAGCATTTATTTGGACTGCAATTTCTGAGGTTGGTAACTGTAATGAACTTATCCTCTGCAGCAGAGGTAACTCTGGATCTTCCTTTCCTGTGGCGGTCCGCTTGATGGTTTTTGCGACTGCACTTGAAGAAACTTTCAAAGTTCTAGACATTTTCCGGATTGAATGACCTTCATGTCTTAATGTAATGATGGACTGTCATTTTGCTTTTCTTATTTGAGCTGTTTTTGCCATAATTTGTACTTGGTCTTTTACCAAATAGGGCTATCTTCTGTATACCACCCCTACCTTGTCATAACACAACTGATTGGCTCAAACGCATTAAGAAGGAAAGAAATTCCACAAATTAACTTTGGCACACCTGTTAATTTAAATGCATTCCAGGTGACTACCTCATGAAGCTTGTTGAAAATGCCAAGAGTGTGCAAAGCTGTCATCAAGGCAAAGGGTGGCTACTTTGAAGAATCTCAAATATAAAATATATTTTGATTTGTTTAACACTTTTTAGGTTACTACATGATTCCATATGTGTTATTTCATAGTTTTGATGTCTTCACTATTATTCTACAATGTAGAAAATAGTACAAAATAAAGAAAAACCCTTGAATAAGTAGGTGTGTCCAAACTTTTGACTGGTAGAGTATGTCAATCTACTATAGTAGATTGACTTTGGAAAGTATTCAGACCCTTAGACTTTTTCCACATTGTGTTATGTTATGGCCTTATTCTAAAATTGATTAAATCGTTTTTTTCCCTCATCAATCTACACACAATACCCCAAAATGATAAAGAAAAAAGTTTTCAGAAATGTTTGCCAATTTATTTATTTTTAATACGGAAATATCACATTTACATAAGTATTCTACCCTTTACTCAGTACTTTGTTGAAGCACCTTTGGCAACGAATACAGCATAGAGTCTTCTTAGGTAAAACGCTACAAGCTTGGCACATCTGTATTTGGGGAGTTTCTCCCATTCTTCTCTGAAGATCCTGTCAAGCTCTGTCAGGTTGGATGGGGAGCATTGGTGCACAGCTATTTTCAGGTCTCTCCAGAGATGTTCGATTGGGTTCAAGTCCGGGCTTTGGCTGGGCCAAACAAGGACATTCAGAGATTTGTCCTGAAGCCACTCCTGCGTTGTCTTGGCTGTGTGCGTTGTCCTGTTGGAAGGTAAACCTTCGCCCCAGTCTGAGGTCCTGAGCGCTCTGGAGTAGGTTTTCATCAAGGATCTCTCTGTACTTTGCTCCGTTCATCTTTGCCTCGATCCTGACTAGTCTCCCAGTCCCTGTCGCTGAAAAACAACTCCACAGCATGATGCTGCCACCACCATGCTTCACTGTAAAAATGGTGCCAGGTTTCCTCCAGACATGGCGCTTGGCATTCAGACCAAAGAGTTCAATCTTGGTTTCATCAGACCAGAGAATCGTGTTTCTCATGATCAGAGTCCTTTAGGTGCCTTTTGGCAAACTCCAAGCGGGCTGACATGTGCCTTTTATTGAGGAGGGGATTCCGTCTGGCCACTCTACCATAAAGGCCTGATTGGTGGAGTGCTGCAGAGATGCTTGTCCTTCTGGAAGGTTCTCCCATCTGCACAAAGGAACAATAGAGCACTGTCAGAGTGAGCTTTGGGTTCTTGTTCACCTCCCTGACCAAGGCCCTTCTCCCCCGATTGTTCAGTTTGGCCGGGCGGCCAGCTCTAGGAAGAGTCTTGGTGGTTCCAAACTTCTTCCATTTAAGAATGATGGAGGCCACTGTGTTCTTGGGGACCTTCAATGCTGCAGACATTTTTTGGTACCCTTCCCCAGATCTGTACCTTGACACAATCCTGTCTCGGAGCTCTACGGACAATTCCTTCGACCTCATGGCTTGGTTTTTGCTCTGACATGCACTGTCAACTGTGGGACCTTGTATAGACAGGCGTGTGCCATTCCAAATCATGTTCAATCAATTGAATTGACCGAAGGTGGACTCTAATCAAGTTGTAGAAACATCTCAAGGATGATCAATGGTAACAGGATGCACCTGAGCTCAATTTCGAGTCTCATAGCAAAGGGTCTGAATGCTTATGTAAATAAGGTATTTCTGTTTTTTAGATTTAATACATTTGCAAAAATTTATAAAAACCTGTTTTCACTTTGTCATTATGGGGTATTGTGTGTAGATTGCTGATGTTTAAAAAAAAATGCAATCCATTTTAGAAAACAGCTGTAACAAAAAATTTGGGGGGAAAAGGCGGCACTGTATTTGATGTTTATGTATATTTTGTTTTTTGATTTTGTTGAGAACACTTTTTTTCAGAACACAAATTATTACACTACACAAATAAATATTTTGAGGATTTAAAGAAACTACATCAAACTTTTTAATAAATGTGATATTTTATATTTGTTCAAAAATCTCCATTGGGCTGTTGTTCTCCTTGGAGAACAGAGCTACACTGTCATTTTCTATGATCTAGCGCCATCTCCTGTCAATGCAAACGCATTGTCACAAATCCTAACTTTTGCCTGAGTGAAAAGTTCGAGGAGAGAAGTTTATTTTGTGATGTGATGCAAGTCATTCTTATACAGGGGGATTAAATATTCAATATATCAGATGTTGATCATGTTTGAGTAATGAAAATGTCTAAAACCTGTATGAATTCAAAAAATCTGTGGCCTATGCATATTTATTTTGTGTGTCTATGTCCTTAAGTGGCTGTTTACTAAACTCATATGCATCAGGTTTAGTTTCCCAATAATTCACTTTTTGTTACAGTTTATCTTGTTTGAGTTGATGATTGATGATAGCAATAAAGACTGTAGTTGTGCTGAGGCTTGTTGGGTAATTCCCCAGCTTTGTCCAGCTGTGACTCTGCCAAATTCATTGGTGTCTAATCTCTGTCCCTTCCCTATTTCCCAGACAGACCTCAACTCATCTCCCTGTCAGCATTATTGTGATTGGCTGCTCGCTATTCTGACCTCTGACTTCTCCTCAAGGTGGGCAGAGGAGGAGGGCTGGCGGCTGGTTCAGAGTCTGACATGAACAATCAGGTCTGGTCAGAACACCAGCCCTACAGGGCCCAACAATGGGCTGTGGATTTCGCAGTTGAGTGGCAAAAAGGGCCGACTGGTACTAAGAGGAAAGTACTCAGGGAACTGGCCCTGATCCTATCCTCCATCACTCTCTCTCTCTCTTTGTCAGACTGGAGTGATCTCGCTGATTGGTCTGTTGGTTTTTTCCTTGTCTGCCCTCCCCAAACTTGGTAGAGAGTGCTAGGTGCACGAGAGTTTTGCCCTTGGTGTAGGCTACATGTATGGTACAATTTCTAATCTGTGATTGATTCATTTTTGTAGTCATTTTTACCATATGACGGCAACAAGTTATGACGATGGAGGATTATACAATCGTAACTGGTTATGATTGAATGAATCAGCGCCACAGCAATAGGGTCTTGGAACTTGGATGTACCCTTTGGACATCTAGGAGGACGTGCGTCTGTGAAGGAATGTACTTTTGTTAATAAGACAGAAAAGGAAAAAAAGAGAAACAAAAAGGTTTGGCCCCTTGGACGCTCTATTAGTGTGGCTGAGTGGTTTCCTGAGACTCTTGACAAAAGCAACTGTAAAGCAATAAAAAGGCTTCCTCATCTCTTGAGTTCTGTCCCCACTCCAGAGCTGGATGTCTGCTTTTTTGTTTATAATTTTTTTTGACAACTGTCACTCAGAACTGGGGTAAACACTCCAAAATGTCTTATCTTCAATGTCAATACCACTCAGAGTTTACTCTCTGCTCCTTATTGCCGTTCTCTGCAAAGTTTAGGATGAACAATTCATGTACAATTTTTTGGGACAAAAAAAAACAGATTTTTTTATTTCCAGAGTTCACTTCCAAAAGTTGTCGCAAAGCCCCATTGTCTGCAAGGTAGTGGGTTAAATACCCTACTCAAATGAATATAAATATATATTGTATTAGTATACCAACTCAATCTGCTTGAACATTTAGATAATGTCTATTTATGCTGCATGTCAAAACCGTTCCATTCAACACATTTAGTAAATGTCAATTTTCCATTTAAACTCATGTGATGGGATAAAGATCAAGCTGATTTGTAAAAAATAAATAAAATACAAAAATCCTATGTGCTTCCAACTCCCTTTTGGGGCACTAGACTGGATTTACTTGCGTGACGAACAAACCTGAGTGAGACTGATTAAAAATGAAGCACTATAGCAACAACCAAGCCTATAGAAGAACGGGAAGCTGTTTACAAGGGGTGTACCGTTTCTATGGTTGCCGGACAAACCTCCTGCACCAGGTATTAAACTGCCCCTGGAGAGATCCTTAGCCGCTGCCACCGTTATAAAGACCTGTTTTTGAGACGTTGAATTGAACAAGCGCGCATCAGAGCGCCAAAGACATCTTGAGGTATTTTTCATACATTTTCAACAGGTGCAAATCCTCAAGGCTAAAGTGAGATTAATAATTTATCAATTGGCCATTTGGATTGTAAGGTATTTTCTCAGCATTATATCAGATCAAGGTAAGTTTGTCATGTTTTTACATTATTTTTATTTTAAAAATTAAAACATATTATAATGAAGTAGGTTATCATTAAATTGTAGCAAATTATTATTGATATCTTGCCATAAAAATACAAAGTTGTTAATTGTAACTATTGTAAGGTTTGGTTGTAAAGCATCTTCATATTTTTTCAAATAATTGAAACACTTACATGAAATAATCTCAAATGTTATCTGATTTGGCACAATTCATTAATTTGTCTAGAGTCAATAGCCTACTCTATTTGATCACGTTTTGAGTCGTTTATCATAAATTCACTCGACATATATGAGTTTATAACAGTGACTTTGTCTCAGCCTTTTTGTGGAGAGTCCCGTTTTATGGCTATAAGCTATTATGTGTAGATAGGTAGGCTAGACTGCACTCCTATCACTTTTCACAAAAGTTCTATGACCTCCAGATAGTCAACATCGGAACGTGTAAGAATAAACATAGCAGGTCTTTCGCACATCATTTCATTAATAACAGTCTTTATTCTGGGATTACAAACCCATGCACTCCTTTTGTTAAGCAGTTTCTAATCAAATATCAACATTTGAAAGATCTCAACTACATGCAGCTATTGTTCTTACAATTTGTTTCCCTACAAGTCACTGAATAGAACGTGCCATTACCACAGAGAGAAACTATTTCAATTTACACCCTGACATGCCTCAAAGGGCTCTGTTTTCAAATAGGGCTATCATTGTCCTTTTCAGCTTTGTTCATGTCGGGTGTATATTTTCTCCTTGTCAGTCTGTTGTCTGGTGGTATAGGGGGGAGCTTTAGCCATCAGAGCGGAGGGAGGACCATGCTGTCTCTAAGCTGTGCAGACCCCTGGCCCGAGGGCTCGGTGGGGCTGGAGGAGGAAGTGGTGACTGCCGCTGCTCAATCTGAGGAGCTGGACCTGGACGACAGCTCAGCTTCAGCAGGCTCCAGCAGCACTGGGGGCTCTGACAACCTGGATGACAGCCTGACCAGCCTGCAGTGGCTGCAGGAGTTCTCTATTCTCAATGCCAATGGGCCTCAACAGGCTCCTCTCTCCACTCACCACCAGCCTCACTTCTTCGGCCATCAGCAGCTGGGCTCCGAGGCTCCCGCTTCCCCTCTGGCTGGTGACCCTGCATCCATAGGCATGCCCCTCACCCCAGGCAAGCCCACAGCAGCAGCCTATTGTAGGATGCAGTCCCTGTCAGCCCTCCCTAGCCTGGTGGCCCATGGTCACTGCCCCGATGACGTGGACTACAAGACAAACCCTCATATCAAACCCCCTTACTCCTACGCCACACTCATCTGTATGGCCATGCAGGCCAGCAAGAAGACCAAGATCACCCTCTCCTGCATCTACAAGTGGATCACTGACAACTTCTGCTACTTCCGCCATGCTGACCCCACCTGGCAGGTAAATGTTGCTAAAGTCACACACACACACACACACACACCCACACACCCACACACACACTTGAAAATGGCTCTAATAGGATGCTTTAGACTAGGTCCTGTGAGAGGCTCTCAGTCACGTTCGTAACTTGACTATGTCTCGAGCAGCCAGATAGTGAGAGAAAGAGAGAGAGAGTCCTCTTCAGCATCTGCCACAGAGGGCTCTGTGTGTTTTGGAGTGGGGCCAAGATGCAGCTGGGCACAGAGTTTTTCTTTAACAGGAACGAGTAAGAGCACAGTTCTTTCCAAAGTCTGTATATTGAGTGCTCTGGGCCGTCTGCCACACTCTGAACAAGCATTAGCAGCTATGGTTTATGGGAATTAAGGGCTCTCATGGTACAAAGATGGCTGCAAATACTCCCGTAATTTACAAAGATTGTAGCAAATACTGCCTTGGACTTCCCCTTACTTGGCAGTAGGCATCTTGCTTCAGAAGACTAACATCCCCCCACAACACACATATTAGTGTGTGTGTGTGTTTTAAACCCATTACATAATTTTTCAGAAATAGCACCCAGGTTTTCTGCTTGAGCAACGAGAGGCAATGGGGGAGTATGGGGAGGGGCAGTATGGCATCAAAAGTGCAGATTCCCCATCAAAGGGAAGAAATTCTCTGGAAAAAGTTTAATTTGCTGGATAAATGATTAATTAAGTCGTTAGCCGTACTCCCCAGTTCCAGAAGTTATACTAATTTCCTGAGCATTCTGTTATTGTAAGCCAGTGCATGGGGCAGATAATATTTAACAAAGGTCAGCAGGTCACTCATCTATTTAGACTAGCTGGGTGGGGGGAGGGGCAGTGTTGAGCTCCTGGTAAGGCTGAATGCAAGGGTACGCAAGCTAATATATTTGATGGAACAGGACTGAATGTGTACTGCCATGTCAATCCTGTCCCCCTCATGCGCCATTTCAGAACTCCATCCGGCACAACCTGTCTCTGAACAAGTGTTTCATCAAGGTTCCACGGCAGAAGGACGAGCCAGGGAAGGGGGGCTTCTGGAAGATCGATCCCCAGTACGCAGAGCGCCTCCTCAACGGGGCCTACAAGAAGAGGCGGATGCCCCCTGTCCAGATCAATCCTGCCCTGCAGAACAGGCTTAGGGCCAACCCCCAGCCACTGCCCAGGGGCCTCTGTAACCCCACAGGCAGCCAGAGTGGGCTATGTGTCAATCCAGAGGCTCAGCAGCTCCTCAGAGAGTTTGAAGAGGCCACTGGAGCCGACCAGAACTGGGACCCCTGTCTGGCCGAAGGCACCATGCTGGGGGCATGGCCCATGAGAAAGGGAGGCCCTGGACACAAGAGGAAACACCCACTGGGCTCCAGGACTGCCGTGGTCAAAGTCCCCCGGCGCTCCAGCTCTCCTTTACTGTCTGTGGAGGAGTATAGGGAACTGGGCTCCCTAAAAGGGAACTTTGACTGGGACGCCCTCCTGGATTCTGCGCTGAGCGGGGAGCTGAGTCTGGACGGAGGGGGTCCACTGAGCCCCATCCCACAGGAGGAGGACCTGATGGTGCGGGGCACCCACATCTGCCCCCTGGAGGCCCCCGCGGGGACAGCAGACAGCAGCCACATGCTGGCGGAGACCAAGAGGAGCAGCGGAGCAGACTTTGAGGAGACGTTCCTGGCCACAGCATTCCTGCAGAGCCCCTGGCCAGAGGAAGAGGAGCAGGGACCTACCAACTTCCTGTGCAGCTCCACAGTCAACCTGGAGCAGCTCTTTGACCTGGGAGATTCCCTCGGAGGGGACCTCAGCAGTAAGATAGAGTATCTTCTCTAAAGACATGTTCTCCAATTCTTTGGCCTCCAAGACTCTTTGACTATACTGTGATGATGACACTACTAGATTATTGTTTAAAAAGAGAGGCACCGCATGAACTAAATGGACCTTTTACACATACATGTTTTTAAGATTTCTAGATTATGTTTTTTGAAATTGGTACAATAATGGATGACATCATTAATGCCTACAGAGCAAAAATGCCACAATGAACTGCAGTATTCCAAACGATTACTGGACAAAATCTATATCAAACCTACTGTTGGGACCATGACATTGGATAATAGACATTATCAATAAGACTTCGCTCACAAAGAGAAACAAAATATTCCTGTCTGAGGACAGGAAAACCACCAATATGTCTTTGTTTACATTCTGAATATATATGTGGTATTGAATGGATTGCAGGTTGACATGGATAGAGGAATTGTAATCCAGGCACAAGGCGAGCAACAGAACATTGGAATCGACATTTTAGAAATGTACATTTATTTAGCATTAGATGAAATTACAAAGTAAGACTTTACAGTGACTGTACTCTTGAAAGTTATGGACAGTTTTGAGATGCAAGGCCAATAGCTAATGATGAGATGAGGTGTGTACGAGGGATGCAACGTTTTAGCTGCTTAAGAATAGGTGGTTTAGCATGCTGAATATTTCATAAAGGTTTAGATGAATCCACCTCACAGGGAATACTATTATTTGTTGTGAAGATCTCTTATTATTGTTTAGGAATTAAAATGATCACAATGCTGATGCATACTAAATTCCCAGAGAAGGTTATGGAATGTATGCATCAGACTTCAGGAATTTCGGTCCTGTACTGAATTTTCCACTGAAATGCTGAATGATCTGACTTTTAACGATCTGTGGATGCATTTGGATGAAATTCTGAAACTAGTGTCTATTTAATATTAATATACAATATCTGTAACTGAAGTGAAAGGAATACTATGATGATCAATGAAGAGATATTTGCCAAATTACTACTAATTAGAAGAGTTTTTAGACTTAAAATAGTTTTATGTGTGGGGTTTTCTATAATGACTACTTTCTGAATGCATTCTTTGAATAATGAGCTTTTCACTTTAACTAAATGTATGCAGAACAATTTAAAACAGGTTGTTTTTAGCAAGCTTAGGATTGTCATATTATCAGCAAGAGTGTACATTTATATTTAAGAATCATTAATTCAACAAATTTCAGTGAGTTAACCAGTTACAGAGAGCAGTAGAGGACAGATCTGGATGTCGTAAAGACAAGTTAATTCCAATGCAGAATAGCTCAAGGCAAGCTTCTCCTTTGCAAAGGTTTCAGTGGCTTGTCAATGAATACCCGACCTTCAGGTTAGATGTGCAAAGAACAACACTTGGGACCGGAAGACCAACAGTGTTAGAGGCTGGGTTTTTACCAAGGAAAGCTGATGGAGGCCTATTGGTCAACAGAAGGACACAATGCAAAAATGATGACATAAACAAGCAGGAATTACATGAACAAATGTTGAGTTATGAGATACTCTCTTGTTTTGTTTCAAGTCTACCTGGAATTACTTTGTCTTTCCTCTGGTCTTACTAAACCAAATCACACGGTTTCAAGACATGAGTGAATCTTAAAGGTCGACTTATGGCACAAAAAAACGGTCAATTTTCAAACAGAAATGGGGTGTACCTTTGGTGGTTCGTCGAAGTGTCATTCTGGTCATGCATGCTGCGACCAACGTAGACAGTTTGTTAGCTAAGATAGCCACTTTAACTAGCCAGTGACTCCTCCAGTGTGTTGACGTCATTTCACAGGAGTTGTGTTTGGAAAGAAGCTGTAGAGATCGGTAAGAAATGGCCCTTCTGTAGCCAAATATCTTATTCATAAATTGTGGTTGTGTTTTTAAGCATTAAATGACCTAGTATGACGGTGCATTGATCAGTTATACAGTTTAAAGCCGCTATTCTTGCCCAAAGTCGACCTTTAACATGTATATTAAAATGTGCTAATATTCGTTATCTTGCAGAATAACTACTCCTGGTTTATTAGTGTTGTAAATCCACCATGAAGTGTGAAAGTGCAATCAATGTACAGTGAGTGATACTTGGTCTATTTTACATTACATTGAAGGGTAGTAATGCAGTTTACTTAGTCAGACCCAGTTCATGGTTTATTGTGTGGTACGGTATGGATACATTCTGATGGAAGGAAACTCCTCCTTTAAAAAGTGAATTAACTACTACGATATTTTGTCAGTTGTGTATTAGCTCTTCCAAAACACTTGTCATCCAAGTTGACCCTATTGGCATCATACCTCAAGATTTTTATTTTATTGTTATGGAGTCATATGTGCATTCATACTCTGTTTATTTTTCTGTTTTTCCTTGACAATAAAAAAAACCTTCAAACTTGAATGAGTTTACATGAATTTTTGTACATCTGGGTGCGGTGCTTTTGAAGATTTCTATCTGTCTTTCCGTCTTTTTCTCTCTGTCTCTATTTTGTGTCTGTACATTCCTGATTCCACCCCATTAGTGTGTCTTCTGTGTGTGTGTGTGTCGGTGTGATTTACGCTTGCCTTTTCCTGCTCATCTCTTCGGGGGTGACTGTGCTCAGGCAGTGGATTGGGGTCTTTCTCTGGCTTTTGTCTGTGCTCAGTCAGACACTTGTCCCCCCCCAGGGCTCTGCTCTGTGCTCCTCTCACTGGGTCAGTGTGGGGTCTAACAGGAACAAGTGTCCCACGCCTCCATATATCACTATCCTGTCTGTTCTGGACCACACCGTCTCTCTCTACTTCCGAGGATTAGCTAAGTAACACGTTCAGGGAACTATATGAATATTTCCCTGTGGCGTTTTCAAATGAAGCCCGGTGTATAGCTAGCGTGTCATGGTGTCAAAGACTGGGACTGTCTTTACCACACAAATGCCTCATGAGGTAATCAGGAAAAAGTTGGAGCACACAGGTGAGAAATCCTATACCTCTGTATGGTGGACTGGACACCCAACCCTCCACGGGAAGGGTACGGTTCTCCATCTCCATCCGTGGAGCTCTCTGCTTGGGAAAGGAGAGCTGACAGTCTGAGCCTTCTCCCCCAGCCCAGCTCCACAGAGGTCCCCTGGACAGCAGTTATTACATGGTACAGTTGTCTGTCCAGGTGGAGTGCAGGGTTCATAATTATAATGTGGCAGGCTGGTTAGATGAGAGGCTGTTGGTAACATGATGCAGCCATTCTTCCCCAACACTGCTGATGGCTGCAGGTAAGGAGAGCTCCCTGGTGAAACGCTAACCCTCCCCGGCACTCGCTCGCTTGTCCCAACCCAGGAACGCTCCAAACTGAAAGTGCAAAAAGGCAACAACAGGAAAATGTGAATACCCAGTTATACATTACTCTGTCAAGGGACAGCAAAGTCAGACGTATCTTAGAGGTGTAAAGAGATACATGTGCAAAGCTTCCATTTGTTTTATGTGATAAGCAAAAATGTAGTGAAAAACAAGTAGGAAAAGGAGAAGATCTTTTTTTGAAATTAAAAAGAAACATCCAGCTAGTTTAACAAGAGGACCTGACCCAGGAGGTCACAAACTGAAGAACATATCAGCCACTAGAACAAGGGCACCAGGGTGTTGCCCTCACAATGTATTTCTCCCCGTTGCCCCCACAACTCCATTGGTATTCAACCAGGCTGTGTACTGCAAAGGAGGGAGCGAGCCGCTGATGGCTTGGGCAGCTCTACTCGTGAGTTCAGCTTATCCATCGGTTCCAGAAAAGAGGGAAAAAGTGTTAAGAAGAGAGGGGGAATACATCTTTTTTATCACACGGCCAATGAAAGGCTGGTCTCCTGGGTAACTGCTGGTGCCATTGTTATGTAGACTGGAGGGAGAATGGGAGAGTGTATGTTACTGGTCCCGGCAAGGCTCATGGAGGGGTTGATTAGGGTTGCGGACGGATGGCGTGGAAAGAGAGGGAGGTGGACAGCCCGCTCAGATTTATTATAGTGGCGGTGTAAGTCTTTGTAAAAGTGCACTTACCTTACTAAAGTGAACCTCTACTCACACCCCCCTTCTGGGTGGGGAGGAGGTGGATTCACAGGGTCTGCCTTAAAACACTGCACTGTCTTGTTCGTTTTCCCCCTTTAATACCCTGCCAGGGTATACTATGTATTGGAATAAGCCTCTTATGTTGTTCAGTCAAGTGAATGTCCTAGATATAGTGCTCTGAATGGCCAATCATATGGGTAAAATAGATGCACTGTGCCATACACAGCCCTGACAAGATAAGTGGATCACTACAGACCACTTTGCTATTTACCGTATGTTGCTTGTTTTTCATCTCTGTTCAGTGGGTGTGTGGAGGCGGAAGTAAAAATGTGCCTTATCACATTTTCACTATGGTGCCTGAAAAATCAACAAGGTTACCACACACCATAAAACACATCAGAAAAGCCCTTATGTTTTATGGTGTGCTTTTGTGTTGATTTTACTATGCTCTGAAACAACCTCTAGAAACACATGTTTCAGTACAGGTTCACTGCTGTGAAATGATACAAAATACTGGTAAAATAGGAATATGTCAAAGGTCAAATAGAATCAAAGTCAATATTAGGCTGATGCCATATGTGTTTGATATGTTGAGGTCAGGCGAACGCTGTGGACCATTGTGAAAGGGATGTGTGGTGGTGAGTGTATATTTGGTGTGACAGTGTGTGTTTGTGTTCTCTTCTGCTGCAGCAGTGTGGGTCGATGTCTCTTTGTCAGTGAGACACAGGCAGAGGGGTAATCTGACATCCATCAGCGGCTTAGTGAGCAATACACACAGTGTGTAACCACAGGGAAACAATACCCAGGGAAACAGTGGGAGGGCCCAGCATTCATTACACAAGGCTGGGGAAGATATTTTGTAGGTGTTGAAGAAGACAGAGACAGCAAATGATTGCAGTGACAAGGACATTTCTGGGGTTTTGCAGTAAACTTGAACTTTTTCCCCTATTGCTGAGAGAGGATGTTCCTAAGGGAGTTATCTTTCATAGAGGTTACTATAAAGAGGTTACTAAAACGAGACAGTCAGTTTAAGGGTGCCACGTTTTGCTGTTAGGAAGAGGGAACCAGTCGGATGTACTAAAATGAAGGTGGCTCAAAGTGTATTTGTATTTATTATGGATCCTCATTAGATGTTGCCATGGCAGCAGCTACTCTTCCTGGGGTCCAGCAAAATTAAGGCAGTTATATATAATTTTCAAAACATTACATTACATTTCACAACACATTTCACAACATATTAAGTGTGTGCCCTCAGGCCACTAC